>NC_082382.1:24800887-24970323 GCF_031168955.1 Gadus macrocephalus
GAGAGGCGGCGGAGGGGGTCAAATGATCCATGCGCTCTCTGGTGGTGATATATGGATAGTGACATATTGATAATTTAGATATATGAATGTAATGTATATATTTGTTTTATGACACTGATATATATGTATATAATCTAGATATATATTAATTGATAATATACCGCTATATATAACCTGTAGGCTATGATACGTCAAATAAGTGAACATATTTAAATAAACCTAAGTAAATAGAAATTGATGATGTAATAATATAATAATAATTGATACAAATAAAACATTACAATTACTGTACAATATTTGGGTATGTGCACATTTTGCATTATGCGAAATTAATATAAACGAAACAGCGGTAAAGCTATTGAAGAGCCGTTTTCTCTCGGAACTCAAACTTCATACCGTATCCCTACTCGTACTATTTTAGAGTGACACACATTCAAAATGTCGACCAAAACAGAACCAGTGTGCCAAATATTCACATTTCGGGACTGCAAAACATCCCCCGACCCGATTTATGAGATCCCTGCCCAGTGTTTACATCCATCCCGGTCCGTTAGTGATCGATAACGGCTCCTTCCACACCCGGGCCGGCTGGGCGTGCAAAGGGGATGAACTGGGCTCCCCAAGGCTGCTCTTCAGGTCCGTGGCTGCGAGGAGCCGAGGAGCCGCTCGGAGCGAAACCCAGATCGGAAACGACATCTCCAGCATTGAACCTCGCGATGGCTCCTCAAGAGCCAGTTCGATAGGAACGTGGTGGTCAACTTCGAATCCAGGAGCTGATATTCGATCACATATTCACGCACATGGGCATCACCATCAGAGGTAATGTCCACTGCTAACAGCTGAGTGTTCGGGTGCTATTTGACCGTTGTGAAGTGTTTTCTCAACGTTTGTGCTGCAATGTCTCTTTCCCCATCAGGCCAAGGTGGAGCATCCCGTGGTGGTGACGAGGCTCCGTGCAACCCGCTGCATTGTCGTCAGATGATGTACCGAAGCTGCTGTTTGAGTGCTACCAGGTGCCCCACGTCTCCTACGGCGTGGACGCCCTGTACAGCTTCAACAGCAACAACGCTCAGCGGGGCCTGGAGGGTCCTCAGACCGGCATCGTCCTTTCCTCCGGATACCACTGCTCACACATCCTCCTGTGATCAACGGAAGGTGAGTGAAGCCGCTGTAAACGCCCGAGATCCATCAACCAGGGGCATCCCATTTCGAACAATGATTCACTCACTGTGTTAACTCTTCGTTTAACGTTCATTGATGCGTTCATCTTCAACCGCTTATTCGGGAACTGGTCGCGGATATTATATATTCTTATTAAAATGTCTTATAGTTTTAATCCTAATTTTCTTATTTTTGTGTAGCTGATACGATTTATTTCTTAGTCGTCCAAACCCTGTTGTATTACGTTCCGTTGTTGTCCACCCCATCCTGAGTGTCGTGGCTGCCCTCGCCGTGCGTGTGCGCAGGCTGGACGCGGGGAACGCTCAGCGTGTGAACGGTGGGCGGCAGCCAGGCGGCGTCGTACCTGCTGCGGCTGCTGCAGCTCAAGTACCCGGGTCACCTGGCGGCCGTGACGCTCAGTCGCATGGAGGAGCTGCTGCACGAGCACAGCTACACGGCCGTGGACTACCACAAAGGTACCCCCCCCTCGACGACCACAGCGGTACTCGCTACTCTCTCTACATAGTGGATCGTTACGTTCTCTCTCTCCGTACTTTTCTCTTTTGTGCTCCAAAGGTGTCTTTAAGCTCGACAAAGGGATTCTTTAAGGGGACATATCATAGCACCAGGTGTGAGTGTGATCAGCCATTATAAGCAGGTTGGAAAATGTGCAGCATTGTGACATCACAGGTGGGCGTGTCCACCTAGGTGTGTGCTGGATAGATCTGTCTACCAGCCTACCGAGTGGACCGTAGCAAAACGCTGCTCATCTGTCCGTCACACATCTAGGTGGACACGCCCACCTGTGATGTCACAATGCTGCGCATTTTGTAACGGCTAATCACACTCGCACCTGGTGGGTGATGGGTTGCCCTTTAAGAAGTTGTAAATATTGAATGAGTCAGTTGTAGTTTAAATGTAAACACATTCACCTCAGAGGTTTCTCATTGGTTGATCCATGAAGTGACTCCACCCCCCCCCCCCCCCCCCCACAGAGCTGGAGCGCTGGCGCAGCCCCGACTTCTACGAGCGCGAGGTCCACCGCATGCAGCTGCCCTTCTCGGCCAAGGCGGCCCCCGGGGCCTGCGCCAGCGCCGAGGAGCGGCAGGAGCGCGCGCGCAGCAGCTGCGGCGGCTGCAGGAGAACAACGCGCGGCGCCGCGAGGAGAAGCTGCAGCACGACCAGGAGCGGCTGGACAAGCTGCTGGCCGTGCAGGCAAGGAGGCCTAGCCTAGCTTAGCTTAGCCTAGCCTAGCCTAGCCTAGCTTAGCTTAGCGCTGCGGCGGTCAGATGTTGGAGAGAGAGAGAAGAGAGAGAGGAGAGAGAGAGAGAGAGAGAGAGAGGAGAGAGAGAGAGAGAGAGAGAGAGAGAGAGAGAGAGAGAGAGAGAGAGAGAGAGAGAGAGAGAGAGAGGAGAGAGAGAGAGGAGAGAGAGAGGAGAGAGAGAGAGAGAGAGAGAGAGAGAGAGAGACCCCCCTGTGATGAGACCCCCCTCCCCGTGTGTCCCGTCCAGGAGCTGCTGGACGACGGCCTTCTGGAGTCGTTCCACAGAACCTGGTGGAGCTCAACATGGACTCGGCGGAGGAGCTCCAGTCCTACGTCACCAAGCTGCAGCTGGCGGTGGAGCAGGGCCGGCTGCGGCTGCTGGGGGGCGACGGCGCCGAGGGGAGGGCCGAGGTGGGTCCCGGACCCGGCTGGGGACCAAAACAGCCCCCGTAACGGGCCTGGGTCCCCTGAAGCCACCGGGGAAACGTCGTGATCGGTTGCAATTTGTTCACGACTGATGACCACAGAAGTGCTTGAGAGCCTCTACTCGACCCGCTCGTGCTCGGTGTGTGTGCATGAACGGGTGAATGTGAGGCGGTATCGTAAAGCGCTCTGAGCGGCCGTGGGTCGTGGACGAGCTGTATAAGTGCCTGTGTTAAAGCGCCCCCCCCCCCCCCTGTGTGCTAGGGGTCCGAGCTGGACCCGCAGATGGATGAGGGGGACGGCGTGGCCCTGATGGACCCGGACCTCCCCCCGGACAACGCCCTGATGGACAAGTCCGCCAGCGTTCAGGTAAGCGTGCACGCCGCACGGACGCACCGTCTCCGCTTGTGTTGAACGTTGAGATGCGACACCAGGCCATCGCTCCTAAGGTCTCCCCCCCCTCCGCCTCCCCCCCAGCCCCAGTTCAACATGGCCGAGTACCACCAGCTGTTTGTGGGGACGGAGCGCCTGCGCTGCCCGGAGATCGTGTTCCAGCCCTCGCTGACGGGCGAGGACCAGATGGGCGTCATGGAGACCCTGCAGCACGTCCTGGCCAGGTGATCCGGAGCACTCGACCGCCGTTCTGCCGGCGCTCGAGGTCGCCCGGCACTCGGGTCTGGAGAAGAGCAATGCGTTTCGTTCTAGTTTCGATACGTTTTTTGCGGGAGACGATCACCAAGCTGGCTTCTCCCTCCCCCCCCGGCGCACTATTGGCTGGTTTAACACAATGGCGACGGAAAGCAGCCAATCGCCTACAGAGTCAGTTGAACGAGGCCCGTTGATCACGCCTCTTGTGCTGAAGAAAATGACAGCAGCTTCCCCAGACCAACGTGCGATCTACGATTGAGCTTGGTCTGGTAATAGCCAGGCTAGTGAAGCCCTTCACTTATCTTAGTTTACCTCCTTCTGAGGCTCGTTTCAGGCCTTTCTAAAACGCTATTTTACTTTGCTAACGTGCGTTAGTACGATGTCATGTAATACCGTGTATATACGTAATCCATGCAACCATCCTTCTCTCTGCTCCTCGTTTCAGCACATCAAAAGCGGTACGTTTTATTGAACGGTATTTCCGGTGGTTGCAGGTACACTCCATCGCAGCAGGAGGCGCTGGTGAGCAACGTGTTCCTGACCGGAGGGAACATGCTGTACCCAGGCATGAAGGAGAGAGTGGAGAGAGAGCTGCTGGCTATGAGACCCTTCCAGTCCCACTACAAGGTAGAGTCATCCATCAAGGACTCATGGAACCGTTAAAGCACTTGGTAACGAATGTTAAGGAAGGTGATACGCAAATATACAAATATTATTATTGTCGTTATTATTTACTTCCAAGTGCCTACTATGACATCACTAGTGGGCGTGTCCACGTAGATCTGTGCTGGATAGATCAGTCTACCAGCCTACCCAGTGGACTGCAGTAAACGTTGCTCATCTATCCAGCACAGATCTAGGTGGACTGGACACGCCCACTAGTGATGTCATATGGGGCAGATTTTCGAAACAGCTGTTGAGGCTAATCACACTCACACCTGGTGGTATAATATGTCCCCTTTAAGTGTCTTTACGTAAACCTTCCCTTCATCTGAAATAAGAGTGTTCAGGAAACGCCCCTCATAAGTTCGTAGGCTATGACATAAAACCGGAAGATATCGTTCGTGAGACTAGACTTCACAACAAGTATGGATGCCCACAGAGAACTCTTTGCACTCCTTCGCTGCATTCACAGAGAACAGATGAATCAGTTATTAGAACTGCTTGCGATGGTTGAACATGAGCGAGAATTTACCAGGTGAGGAATATAATAGTAAACTAAAATGTATCGTAATGCAAACGTTAGACTGGGTGTTAAGTTCGCCTCTCGGCGCTTGCTGCAAGTTCACTTTAGTCTATCAATGACATGGGCCGCCATTGTTGTTGACGTGATCTCGGAGGCCTAGGGCTGCTTTACCTCCGCGCGAAACTCCGAGGGAGAACTCGGACCCAACCGAGTGTTCAGAGCGCTCTCCTCACAGCTTAAGGTCCGGACCTCCCTGGCACTCCGAGCGTTCTGACGACAGCATCACTGTATTCTCCCCCCCCCCCCAGGTGACCCTGGCCGCCCGGCCGGCGTTGGACGCCTGGTACGGGGCCCGGGACTGGGCCCTGGGGGGCCCGCCCAGCGGGGGGGGGGGGGCCGGCGGAGGGCTGGGTCAGCAGGCGGGACTACGAGGAGAAGGGCGGCGACTACCTCAGCGAACACCGCGCCTCCAACGCCTTCGTCTCCATGAGGATGGCCAAGCCCGCCCCCTCCGTCCCCCGCCCCGCCGAACCCGCCGTCGCCACGGCGACCGGGGACACGCCCACGGCCGCTGCGGCGGTGGGCGTGGCGCCGGGAGGACCGGCCGTCCCCGCCGCCTCCGTTCCCGCCTCTGTGGAGGCGGAGGCTCAGATGGTCACGTCCTAGGACGTCTAAATAGAGCAGATCTATGAGATGGACGTTTAAATAGAGCAGATCTATGTGATGGACGTTTAAATAGAGCAGATCTATGAGATGGACGTCTAAACAGAGCAGATCTATGAGATGGACGTTTAAATAGAGCAGATCTATGAGATGGACGTTTAAATAGAGCAGATCTATGAGATGGACGTTTAAATAGAGCAGATCTATGTGATGGACGTTTAAATAGAGCAGATCTATGAGATGGACGTTTAAATAGAGCAGATCTATGAGATGGACGTTTAAATAGAGCAGGTCTATGTGATGGACGTCTAAATAGAGCAGGTCTATGAGATGGACGTTTAAATAGAGCAGGTCTATGAGATGGACGTCTAAATAGAGCAGATCTATGTGATGGTTGGGACTTCATAGGACGTTTAAATAGCTGACGCCATTCATATTGAATTGGTTCTTAATATGTACATTGATATTTTTGTTGGTGTGTTTTATACTTCTTTTTTAATTTGACGGTTCTGAAGCTGGGCGGCTTCACCTCATTCCAAGTCCAGACTCAAGTCACTCCCTGAGTCTCCTTGCTCGGGCTCTGAGCTATGTTCTTAGTGTGTGGTCTGGTCACATTGGAGGCCCGATATCTCAGTAATGAAAGAGGCTGTAAGAATATGGTGTTTAACACATCTTCAGTTGTAGGACAGTAGCAATAGGTTTTGTAGTCAAGGTTCGGCAGTGATCGATTGAATATATATATATATATCTTTATTTTTTTTCAAAAAGTCAACGATAAAAATAAATATACAAATAAACACATGAGAATGTTCATTCAGTACGTTAAAATGTGTCCTTATTTGCTGTTCCTGTACAAATGAGTTATTATCAAACACTGTCCACACGTGGCTTCTACCACCCAACTTCAGTCCTGAATACAACGGTACAGCCTATGGACTGGACCCCTCTCAATGTTGGCTGTCCTGTAGGAGGACTGGAAGGAGGGGGGCACCAGACTGAGGGGGTTGGACTGTAGCGACAGACTTCCTATAAAGGCCGCCAACAGGCTTAGGTGGGCTCCTTCAATGAATCCAAGTCCGGTGATGAATATAGTTTGAGAATTTATTAGAAGACCGATGAATGAAAACATCTAGAGGGTAATGAAAACAAAATAATAAAAGATAAGGTGATGTCGATGACAACGTTAATGAGGCTTGTTACTGACGGTTGTTTGACGGTAAACAGAAACATAATCAGGAGCGCCACTAACCCCCTTTGTCTCTTACCCCCGCCTGCCTGAGTGCCCCGGTATAGAGTGGCGAAGTCACGCCCCTTCCGGTAGGGCTCATGGGACCTATGAGATCGAAAAATATGAATGGGTGTCAATGGAGAGAAATCGACGCCACTTCGACCTGGGCCGGGCGGGACTTTACGTCCTACGTCACTCGCTATGGGTGTGCATGTGTGCGCGTAGCCGTTTGTCTCAGGGATCTGTGCACGAACTCCCTTGCACTACACTGGATTACGAGCGTCAGTGTCGTACGCGATGGAGGGTGGGTGACATTCCTACAGTCTGTGATGATAGGCTATATTTCAACAAATGACATGACGAAACAACACGAACTAAGCTAACATTAGAGTAGCCATACCAGATAACGCCATACCAGCTAACCCTAACTATTTCTATTAAACTCTGAACCACTTTGCAACAGGCAACTGTGTGTTGGTGTGTCTTATTGCTTCCCACGTCTGCGTCTGCATCTTTCCCACTCCTGGCTAATAGTTTCAGCTTTTGTACTGTATATCAGAAATGATCACCCTGTACCACACTGCTGACTTGTTGATGTTTTGTGAGCAGAAAAAAGCTAGCTTCATTAAGGAATCGAACCCCTTCTCCCCGCATCAATGAGTTGTTCTCTGACCACTAACCCATCAGGTCTTAGTTCAAAAGTTAACCACTTGACAATCTTCAAACTTCGGTTGCCTAGAAATTGTAAAGACAGTGATGTGTGTACATTGTGCGAGTATCCTTCACTCGCGATGTGTGTGCAGTCCAAAATGAAAGAAAAAACCTTGCATCACTAGGGAATCGAACCCCCAATCATCAGTCTTTAAACGTTGGTCGTTGGTAACTGTAAACAAAGAGATCGCATTTTGTTTAACTGCTAACTAACAAACGGGTTTATGCGTTCACTGAACAAAGATTATGGAAATAAAAGACCACTTTTCCATCAGAAAAATCATCAGAACCGTTATTACCAACCCATAGACACTAAAAGCCAAAACCTTTCTCACATGCACACCCATCGCGAGTGACTGCTACGCGCACACATGCACACCCATAGCGAGTGACGTAGGACTATGGCGACACATTAGTGCCATAATTCACTAATGTGATAAAAGATGCATTCGGGCGTATTATATTATTCCCCACGCGTAGATATTAACTGCGAGCGCGCAAATGATCTCTGCGCGCGCGCAAATTACCTCTGCGCGCGCAAAACAGCCTCTCGCGCGCGCAAATGACCTCAGCGCGCGCAAAACAGCCTCTCGCGCGTAACAGCCTCTTGCGAAAGATGTTTTTACGCTCGCTCGAATTTAATTTTGGCACTATGGGGGAGGGAACCAAGGCAGGGCGGGCTTTCCTATGATTGGCCGTTTCTGAAGCGCGATATTTGATTGACACCCCTCCTCAGCCTTCCTCTCATTCAATTCTGAATTGTACAGTAAATGGCTGAAACGATAGTTACGTATTGTAACTCTAGATTCTATGAGTAGGCCTATAGTCGCAGCCTTTTAAGGCTATCGCTATTGGGTTATCCCTAGGCGTGAGCCGTAGCACTGAAAAATGTGTAATCCCCGACCACCAACAGCGTGGGCCTCAATTACGTCCGCGTGCGGCGTGCCTCAACGACGTCCGCATTTCGCAGATATAGTCGGGCGCCGGCAGACGTTCTGCTCCCAATAAACAGCTTTTCTTCAGCTATTTAAAGGACAATGAGGCCGACACTTAAAAGGCTGCGCCTATACTCATAGAATCTGGAGTTACAATACGTAACTATCGTTTCAGCCATTTACTGTACAATTCAGAATTGAATGAGAGGAGGGCTGAGGAGGGCTGTCAATCAAATATCGCGCTTCAGAAACGGCCAATCATAGGAAAGCCCGCCCTGCCTTGGTTCCCTCCCCCATAGTGCCAAAATTAAATTCGAGCGAGCGTAAAAACATCTTTCGCGAGAGGCTGTTACGCGCGAGAGGCTGTTTTGCGTGCGCTGAGGTAATTTGCGCGCGCGAGAGGCTGTTTTGCGCGCGCAGAGGTAATTTGCGCGCGCGCAGAGATCATTTGCGCGCTCGCAGTTAATATCTACGCGTGGGGAATAATATAATACGCCCGAATGCATCTTTTATCACATTAGTGAATTATGGCACTAATGTGTCGCCATAGTTAAAGCCTCAATTTGGAGATGCGAGGTTGGCGGTTGCAGCCGTGGACTCCGCGGCTGAACCGTGGATCAGGCGGACGACGCGAAAAAAATATATATTTTAATTAAATTCGGGCGGTTGGCGGTTAAACCAATAAAAAATTATATATAATTATATATTATAAATATTTTTCTTTTATTTATTTTCTTTAAAGTTATTTTCCCAGCAAACTGGCCTGTTCCCCTATAGGAACCGTATGGGGAATCCAAGTTGAAACAACTTGCCCAAAGGTTCAGACTTGATGACAGAAAAATTCTTGAAGGCTATAGGGATTTTAAGGATGACTCAAGCATCATTCCAGAAAACCTTGCACCACTCCTGAATATCGACCATCTCATTCCAGTTAGCACTGCTGAGTGTGAGAGGGGGTTCAGCTTAATGAACATCATAGTGTGCCCCCTGAGATGCAGTCTGCACTTGGTCACAGTGTCGTCCTTGATGTTTATTCAACTGAATGGCCCACCACTCACAAAGTTCAATCCAACACGTATGTGAAGTCCTGGCTGGTGAAGCACAGGGGAGCCATGGACCCCAGAACACGCCCCTGCAAGGCAGGACCTGACGTGGAGGACAAGGAGGCCCTCTGGGCACTACTGTGAAAAGCATGCATACTAATACACACACATACACACATGCCATAGATAGATAGTTCTTAATCTACACATACTTTTCTTTACTGTTGAAATTTGAATAACTTGAATAAACTACAAACACATTCATTGACTGTCATTGATTGATTTAATATGACTTTAATTGATAACATAATGGAATATAGCCAGGCTAGCCATACAGAGTCGTAACACTTTGCGTTGCGTTGTGTCGAGGTCGGTCTGATCACAAAATTCATAGTTTACCCACCTCTAATTTGACCACTACAGCCCTGCTCATAGCCGTCACTCACGATGGGTGTGCATGTGAGAAAGGTTTTGGCTTTAGGCCCAATCCCGTTTCTTTGCTCACTGTCTCAACCCTACATCTCAACCCTAACCCTCATTGCTCATGCTCATTGATACCCCTCATTGCTACCCCTAACCAACCCTACCAAATGGGACAACCCTATACCCTGTGACGTCATCATGGCCTCCCCGTGCCCCCTAGCAGATAACCAGACCCCTGGTAATGTTACAAGAGACAGACTGGCTGCCATTGTCTCGGGCAACGAGCAAGACCCATTGTAAAGATGTTTAACCTGAAATGGTATTTATATTTTGTAATTGGCATGTTTAAATAAAGTGTTGAAAAAAAATAATACTATTTGTCCCTCGTAATATACCTTTATTTTAGATAATAATCGGTTAAGAACAAGAACACTTTAGAAGAAACACTGAACCACACATCTAAAAATACACACACGCACACCTAAAAATACACACACACACACACACACACCCTCTCTCAGCTTTTGAGAGAATGGTGGAGAATCACATCTTCTCCACCATTCCGCCAACTTTGCCTCGCTCTCCTCATGCCTCGCCTGCTCCCTGGCACTCTCCTCTTGGAAGGGGTGTCTGGGGTGGTGGAAGAGGTGCCTGGGGTGGAGGAGCATGAGGGAGAGGTGGGGGGGCTGGTGGCAGTGGACTCAACGATGTCCTGAAAGAAAACGAATAAGAAGGAATTAGGAATTATATGCCAGAACTGGGTGATATGGCCATATGTTACGTACAATATATAATTGCTATGTACACAATATAGTACTGCCAAAAATTACATTGATTAACCATGTAATATTACTAATATAATATAATATATTAGTATATATAATATTACTTATAGAATGTTACTAATATAATATAATATATTAGTATAAAGCTTATTTTTTAACCTGGAGTCACTAGAACATGGAAGATCTGGATATCATACGACATGATATCCAGCCCGGTCTTGCAGCCCGGCCGTCGGACTTTCGCGGGCCGCCCGACCCTGGTTCTCGGCCGGGCTGCAGAGCACGATCACGGGCTGCAGCCCGGCCGAGAACCGGGGTCGGGCGGCCCGCGAAAGTCCGACGGCCGGGCTGCAGAGCCCGTGATCGGACTTTCGCGATCTTCCGAGAGTCCGCGGCCGGGCTTCGAAGACCGCGGCCGGGCTGCAGAGTATAATCAATAAAATAATTTATAGTTAATTACAGAGAAAACACTTACATTTGTGTTTTTCCAATCCTGTCGCATCTTTTCGCCCTCCATCTTGTCTAGGATATTTCTTGATTTTCCGTTTTCTCGCAATGTATTGTGGGAGCAAGTCAGAACTGAAGCGCTTTGAGGGTGCCCATCAAAAATCTCAATTTTGAGGGGATGTTAGCCCTCCCCCTTACCCCTTAAGCTACCTTTAAACTGTATTGGGACATGGCTCCACGGCGCGTGAACACGCAACAGCGAGGGTTAGGGCTGAGATTTTGAAGCGAGCAAAGGATTGAGATTGTCTATGGGTTGGTAATAACGGTTCTGATGATTTTTCTGATGGAAAAGTGCTTTTTTTTTTCCATAATCTTTGTTCAGTGAACGCATAAACCCGTTTGTTAGTTAGCAGTTAAAAAAAATGCGATGTCTTTGTTTACAGTTACCAACGACCAACTGATGATTGGGGGTTCGATTCCCTAGTGATGCAAGGTCTTTTCTTTCATTTTGGACTGCACACACATCGCGAGTGACGGATACTCGCACAATGTACACACATCACTGTCTTTACAATTTCTAGGCAACCGAAGTTTAAAGATTGTCAAGTGGTTAACTCTTGAATCGCATGTACTAAGACCTGATGGGTTAGTGGTCAGAGAACAACTCATTAATGCGGGGATAAGGGGTTTGATTCCTTAATGAAGCTAGCTTTTTTCTTTCATATTGGACTGGATGTTTGTATGCCATTTTGCGTAACTTGTAGTTTATGATGAAGAAATGTTACTGGGGTTAAGGTTAGGGTAACGCTAAGGGTAAGACACAAAGTGTTTTTGCAACACAATATTTCTTACAATAACAAAGTCCAAAGTTTTGATGACTCCAGTAGGAAACTTAAGATACCTAGAGAAATGCGTGAGTGCTCACAAAACATCAACAAGTCAGCAGTGTGGTACAGGGTGATCATTTCTGATATACAGTACAAAAGCTGAAACTATTAGCCAGGAGTGGGAAAGATGCAGACGCAGACGCAGACGTGGGAAGCAATAAAGGCAGATTTAAGGCCGATCCATACCTCCGGATACGGACAGTTTCGTCCGGTCCCGGAGGTGTTTCGTCCGTAAATGGGTCCGTCGCCTCTGAGCTTACGAATCCGGAGTGCTCCGGGAGAACCGGAGCAATACCACCGGAAATCGAGGCGGCAGTATATGGTCAAAAGTCAGACCAATCGCGAATATAAACCAAACAAAGAAGAGAGAACGGGACATTTAAAAAAATGGCTCAAAACTTGGAGGAGAGGATCTGCGAGTTGGTGAGGGGGTATCCCCACCTGTTTGATTGTAGCCTACAACTCATTGCCAAAGCAGGGGAACAATAACAATAAAATAAAAATTTCAGGTATAGGCCTATAGTATAATATAAGTACAAAACGTCAGATATTATACTACTCTATCTATTTTCGCGAATTGTCAGACTTTTGACTCTATACTGCCGCCTCGAATTCCGGTGGTATTGCTCCGGTTCTCCCGGAGCACTCCGGATTCGTAAGCTCAGAGGCGACGGACCCATTTACGGACGAAACACCTCCGGGACCGGACGAAACTGTCCGTATCCGGAGGTATGTATCGGCCTTTATGCTCAGTTACGTAAGCGTAAGCGCAAGCGCAAGAGGCCCTTGCGCACCCCTTGCGCGACTTCTCACGTCTTGCGTGCGTCGGGCGATTTTTCTAGACTTGCGTCATTTTTTACGTAAGCTTTTACGCGAGCCGCGCAGCCTGCAAGGCTGTGATTGGTCTGCTCGTCTGGTTACTACTTCCTGTCTGGAGTATCACATTTCCTGTTTTCATACCGCCACCTACCACCCGATCTGGCACATAATTATGCGAACCCTTTATGCGAACCCTTCCACAGGGGCAAAGTGCTATTTTGATGCGCGACATCAAACAGCTGATGCGGGATTGTGAGCCATTTTAATGATCTTGTCACCCGATATTCGTTCTATTAGGCCTACTGGCCTTATTTGTTTTAGTGTTAGCCTATTTGAATTAATTACGTAATGTTTTGTGTTCACGTTCTATGTGAAACATAAGTGTTCATGTTCTGTGTGAAACATAAGTTCAGTAGCCTCTTTGAGTGAATGAAATTTGAAAGCGTGAGTGTGTAGTGAATGAAAAATGTGTGCGTGTATGGTGGGACTATTTTCTGTATTTGATAAATAAACCCCTTTTCTCTAATAATGCTGCCTACCATATAATTTATGAGGACATTATGCGCTATAGCTTAAAGCCTTTGGCTATAGGCCTACACTTAAATAATTCATTCATCTGTCAAGGCAGTAGCTGTTGTATAAACATTTTATATGGATATGAATGAATGAGTTTGACGTAAACCAAATTAGGTAACTTGTGTAACATGATAACTAATGAATCAAAAGTCATGCTTCCAAGTACTGGTGGGGAAACACGCCAGCATCTGACAAAAAATGATCTGCCAGCTGCTCCCTGACAAGGGCCGGTTTTGGTGCGAGTCGGGAAGATATCGGATGACTCGCGAAAGGAGATCATCAAACTTTGGCACATAAACAAACCAACGACTCCCACAGACAAAGACGTCATTCTCGAGGTCGTCTTCAACGAAAAACTTTACTCCACATATTACTCCACCTACTGTTCTGGCGGTAAATTGCTTGGCAACACGCGCAACCTAAAAGGGAGCATGAATTGCTTTGAGTAAATTTTGCGCAACAACGTAACACCAACGCTGAAGCATGCAGCCGCCTTAAGACGCACCAACACACAGTTGCCTGTTGCAAAATGGTTCAGAGTTTAATATAAATAGTTAGGGTTAGCTGGTATGCCGTTATCTGGTATGGCTATAGTCTAATGTTAGCTTAGTTCGTGTTGTTTCGTCATGTTATTCGCTAGAAATAAATTTAGAGAGTCCCCAGCGGGCTCCGCTTCTAGTGGTTCTGCGCATGTGCGTGACGCCATCAGAATACCCCTTTGCGATTGGCTGCCCAAACACTGGCCTAGGGGGGGCGTTGTCATTGTACTTGGGTTTTATGGTGTGTTCCGGATGCCACACTGATGGCTATAATATCAAATGAGGGCGGCTTTATCGAGGACCAAATGCGGTTTTTGATCTACCTGATGCGGCAGCAAATCGAGACCGAAGGTCTCCCAAAAACTCTGGCTGGTTTATATTCCTCCGTAAAGTGTTGTAGGCCTACTACTAGACACGGAGAGCAGATCTATGAGATGGACGTTTAAATAGAGCAGATCTATGTGATGGACGTCTAAATAGAGCAGATCTATGTGATGGACGTTTAAATAGAGCAGATCTATGTGATGGACGTTTAAATAGAGCAGATCTATGAGATGGACGTTTAAATAGAGCAGATCTATGTGATGGACGTTTAAATAGCTGACGCCATTCATATTGAATTGGTTCTTAATATGTACATTGATATTTTTGTTGGCGTGTTTAATACTTCTTTTTTAATTTGACGGTGCTGAAGCTGGGTGGCTTCCCCTCATTCCAAGTCCAGACTCAAGTCACTCCCTGAGGCTCCTTGCTCAGGTTCTGGGTAGCGATAGATTTTGTAGTCAAGGGTAGGCAGTGATCGATTGAATATATATATATATATATCTTTATTTATTTTTTCAAAAAGTAACAATAAAAAATATACAAATATATATATATACATTTATGTAGGATGCTCAAAAGAGAATTTTCATTCAGTACCCTAAACGGTACAGTCTCTTCCCACCAGGGCCGTACATAAGGCAAGGCAACTACATGAGGCCAACTCAAAGTGCTTCACGTAGAAACAGTCATACAATAAATTCGAATAAAAGAAAATAGATTAAAAAAAGTAAAATCCAGCAGCAGACCTGTAAACTGACTGGGAGGGGAGACCCAGGCTGATAGATAAAACTGGATGAATCACCTGGAGGCCTGGAGGGGTGATTCAGTCACAATAAAAATACTAAGTAGTGCTAGGTAAAACAAAATAGACGCTGAAGTTAGGAAAAACAAACAAATAGGGCAAACAGTATAAATTATAAAGTGGCCTAGTGGCAGTTCGTCACAGTACAGTAAAGGATGTAAATGCAATGTACAAAATCTAAAAAGTGCTTTGAAAGATATACATCAATCGCTGTTGTACAGCCTAATGGTTGACGGCACAAAGGAGCACTCAGTCTTTGCCCCTGGGGCAAATTAGGCCTAAACATTTTTTTTTGTTTGGTTCCGGTTTCCGACCGACCCTGTCAATTTATGTGCGACCCAAATTATTTTATGAGCTTTAAAAAAAAACGTTTGAGTACAGCACCTCTTCATTCTGTACAAGGATGAGGGCATTCTCTCGTTTTTAAATGAAAAAACCCTACCTATCATTCGCAGCCGCTGGAAAAAATAAAATAAAAAAATAAAATAAATTCCCTACCTACCCATGACCTCAACTGACGACCAACAGGAACCACATTTTTTTTTGTTAGGCC
This sequence comes from Gadus macrocephalus, assembly GCF_031168955.1. Taxonomy (NCBI): domain Eukaryota; kingdom Metazoa; phylum Chordata; class Actinopteri; order Gadiformes; family Gadidae; genus Gadus; species Gadus macrocephalus. The sequence continues at coordinate 24,816,305 of NC_082382.1, forward strand.
TTAATCTGTGGCTGAAGGTTCTCCCCATCTCAACATAAAGGCCAGACCCAGACTGAGGGGGGTGGACTGGGAGGTGAAGGGGGGCACCAGACTGAGGGGGGTGGACTGGGAGGTGGAGGGGGGCACCAGACTGAGGGGGGTGGACTGGGAGGTGGAGGGGGGCACCAGACTGAGGGGGGTGGACTGGGAGGTGGAGGGGGGACCCAGACTGAGGGGGGTGGACTGGGAGGTGGAGGGGGGCACCAGACTGAGGGGGGTGGACTGGGAGGTGGAGGGGGGCACCAGACTGAGGGGGGTGGACTGGGAGGTGGAGGGGGGCACCAGACTGAGGGGGGTGGACTGGGAGGTGGAGGGGGGACCCAGACTGAGGGGGGTGGACTGGGAGGTGGAGGGGGGTGGACTGGGAGGTGGAGGGGGGACCCAGACTGAGGGGGGTGGACTGGGAGGTGGAGGGGGGCACCAGACTGAGGGGGGTGGACTGGGAGGTGGAAGGGGCGTAGTGTAATGGCGCGTTTCCACTGCAGGGTGCGGTACGGTTCGGTTCGCAAAGGTGCGGTCCGGATTGCGTTTCCACCGCCAAAAGTGGGCGTGACCCGGACTGAGCGGTACTCGTTTTGCCCTCGTCTTCAGTACTCCTCCGTTGGGGTACTGAGACGCCTGAAAGGGTGCCGGAATATTCGAGTTACACACCCCCTCCGTTGATTGGTTGACAGAATCGTCACGTCCGGGCGACGTGGGGATAAAAACAAACAAACAGTAGCCTCGAGGTATTATTCTTTACAATGAACATGTCGCATAAAACGCTTGCTTGGGCGAACAAGGAGGTGGAGACGTTCCTCTGCATTCTTGGGGAGGGAGACATTGTTTACGATGTTTACGTAGCTGCCGCGGCGATCGACATCCGGCGTACCTTAAAGGGTACTGTCGGCGGTGGAAACGCGACCTCGGAACTGAGCTGGGCTACACCGCCCCTCCCTACCGGACTGAGGCGAACCGACCCGTACCGCACCCTGCAGTGGAAACGCGGCATTAGGAGAGACTATGGAGATGGACTAGGCTGCTCCATTTTCCCTCTTAAAGTGGACAGACGGACCATTTACAGTGATGGTACATTCGTCAGAAGAAGGTGAAACAATAGGATCGTCCTCACAATGGACTGAGACAGATCCATTATGCGAGAGGCTTGAGGGTGGGGCTGGACTCTGGACACCATTGTGATTCTCCATAGTTGTGGTAGGGTCTTGTTGGTCCCTGGTTGGTTCAGGACCGTCAGTGGACCTTAGTGGTGTAGTTTCTGGAAGAGAAGGCAGCAGAGAGTCAGGACATACAGCCAACCTCCACATGCAGCAACACTCACTGAAGACTGAAGCCCAGTGGAGCAGCTCTGCAGCTGGGTACTCTCAGGTGGAGATGAGGACACAACCAGACACACACAACCAGACACAGCCAGAAACACAACCAGACACACACCACCAGACACAGCCAGAAACACAACACAAGAGGAGCAAGCTACTGAATACACTTTTGATCCTTATATTTTATATTGCATAATGTTTAGACTCTGTATTAGACTCTTCATAGAAGACATACTGAATAGATATTAATAAAGTTATGTTACAAATTTACAAAAGTGAAAAATGTGGAATAAGATCTTACCGTTCTCCAGTTCCTGTGTTTCGCTTTTCTATAAAATAAAAAATGTTAATAAAATATCAACATTGGGTTCACAATAAGGTCATCATCTAATAACTCCACCACTGCCAGCTAGGGTCACACATATTATTGTGTTCTGTATCAAACCAGTAATAACACTTACCGTATCACGCCTTTGATTAGCCTTTTCTATAGAGAGATAAACAATACAGTAACATGTCAGGACAGCAGTCTCTATCATTCAGCATAACCCTGATACATGTGAGTTGAATGTAACAAGAAGCACGTTAGTTTACTGTAACATGATACATGTTAGTTTAATGTAACCATGATACATTTTAGATTAATGCAACACTTACCTCTTTTTTTCTTGTACAGAAAAATGCCTCCGATTATTGAAGCCATTCCTATGACTCCTGCTATTACTAGTCCTGCCACTAGTCCTGCATGTGAACCAGGTTCTCCACATTCAGAATCAGTTGAATCAGTTCCTGGTCTCATCAGTTTCAGTCCCTCAGATTCACATCTGAAATGAGAAGGACCAGACAACAGGTTTAGTTTGAGGGTGTGTGGATTGTATAGGGGGGCAGGATATTAGACCGGGTATTTGGCTCCTGGTCCAAAGGTACTGGGATCGATCCCCAATGTCCACATGCCATCAGTAGGCCTTCAGCTAGGTTCTTGAGCGATGGCGTTATTCCACTATACTCTACTGGCTCGGCCCGGTCCGGCTGGGTTGCATGTCCGTTACAACCGGGCTTCTCGCTTGGAGGCGTGTCTGTCAGTGATGACGCACTTGTCTTGAGTCAATGACGCAACAACACTCACACTAGTCTTGGCTTTCACTTTTATATTATAGCCTACCATATATTCTGATTGATTAGTTTAAAATGCATTTAATATAGTCTGGATGTTTCAGACGAATGGCGACCCACACAATGATATTTACGTTTTACATTCAGGGCATTTAGCAGACGCTTTTATCCAAAGCGACTTACAATAAGTACATTAGTCATAAGAAGTGCATCAATATATCGCTGTCGGTACAGTAAGGATGTTCATAGAACCAAGTGCAAGTACCACAATCGGCTAATCAATTCCCCGTGTTACAGCCATGATAGCAGCTACTGCAGTTGCTACACAGTTAAGTACTATAATACAATACAACACAATACAATACAATGTACAATGGTGGCCAGAAGGGGGAGGGTGGCTATGCAGAGTCGAGGTGGACACTTGACTCGTTGATGATATCAACGATTATGAATTCAGTTGGACGTTCAATATTCCCCCTCTATGCTTCCTGATCTTAATGGCTCACTGAGAACGGCGCAATCACACTTGGGTAGTGGTGTTGCTTCTCTGTCTCCACAGAGACAACGCAGCGATATGATCATGAGCAGTTTACTTTTTACTTGAGAGAAAGTGAAATCCGCGAGCTGCTGATCATGTGAGAGAAGGTGATGCAGTCGTATTAAACAAAGACGGTGAAAGATGGTGCGATCTACGAGAGAGACGCAGAGGAACGAGGCTTTTGTCGGGATAAAAAACAAGTTGTCAGCAAAGTAAAGAATATGTTGGCGTTTTTGCACTTGTAAATAGTTAGTCGCGTTTGTAGCCTACACTCAGACGTGAACTTATTCTTGCAGGCGGGCGTCTTCAATCATAAAAAAAATAAAAAAATTCGGGAGTGTGCAAAATATTCTAAAGAGGTCTAGACTGTGCTCAGCCCCGCCTTCTCCAGTGAACCAAGAAAGCCCGCGCCGTGACGAACAGGGGATTATTGATCAAAAACTCAACTTTCCTAACGCACCAACGTGGACCGCTTGCCGTCATGTTTATTGTGTAATGGGGTAGAAGGTCGCATGGACTATACGTCATCCAGCTCAGGTTTCGTAGCCGTGTGTGTGCGCGTGTCGGCTCGTTAGCATCTGTACCGTGGCCTGAGCACACCTCTCTCAAGTGTGCTCAGTCCAAGGAATTGAAGTGGACTTGAGTACGGTTGGCGTGCTCACACTAGCCACACAATCTAGACTTGAGCACGGTACAGGTGTGAAACGGACTTGGGCACGGTACAGATGGCCTAGTGTGAGTGCGCCCTCACTAGGCCATCTGTACCCTAACCCTAACCCTCACTAGGCCATCTGTACCCTAACCCTAACCCTCACTAGGCCATCTGTACCCTAACCCTAACCCTCACTAGGCCATCTGTACCCTAACCCTAACCCTCACTAGGCCATCTGTACCCTAACCCTAACCCTCACTAGGCCATCTGTACCCTAACCCTAACCCTCACTAGGCCATCTGTACCCTAACCCTAACCCTGGAACCACGGAGCCATCGCATTTACAACAGAATGAAACCCAATAAACCACCAATGTGTGCAGGGTCCGGGAGGGTAAATTGGGGTTCGAGGTCAAAAGCACTGGTCGTCTCAAGTGAACACGCCTTCATACTTTTTCAATAAATATTCAAACAATACTAGTATACCGTTTATACCGTCCACCCCTAATGTATTGATAAATAAACTATAATATTCACTTACTTTGTGTGGTTCTGACAAGACGTTGATGTGCCATTTGAGAATGTTCCATCAGTACAGTGAAGGCACTCTGTGTCTTTATCTGCTGTTCCTGTAGGAATATAAAGATGTTTTATTAGAACACCATCATTCTCAGATGTGGTCTGAACATTACATTAGTTTAAAACACATTCAGTTAAATATTGCAACTACCTTCACCAAAATTGTTTGGCGCAAGCTCCGGGGAAGAAGGAAACAGAATTGTAATTCAAAGGTGTTTCTATCATTCAACTCATTGCCAGACTGTTGTATTTGATCAGGGAATAACTTGGACACCAATACATTAAATGTTAAAAGCTGGATGACCCCTTATAGGGCTGAATAGAATCAGGAGGTGTTAAAACTATACTTTAAAGTTCAGGTCTCTTGTTAAATTGGGGTCTAACCCTCAAGAAGATGCCCTGAATAAATTAAAGGTTAAATAAAAAAGGCAGTTAAATGAAAGTTGATGTGCAGTATATAGAACACCAACCTCTTTGACCGATGTATTGACCAGGACTGCAAACCGTGTGTCTCTGAGCGGTCCTACATCCACCTCTGTTAGAGTCACCACAGAAGAATCCATCCAGGACCTCACACACAGCATCTGATGTTGATGAACACGACTTCTTCACCTTCAGACCGAGACCTGTCAATCACAACAGTTACAGAGGAACCTCAGACAACCTGGGAGTACACAACTTCTGATATAAACATGAACAACACAACTTCTGATATAAACATGAACAACACAACTTCTGATATAAACATGAACAACACAACTACTCTGAAATGAACACGAACAACACAACGTTCTCATCAACACAACATATGGGGTTTGCATGGGAGGCATTTTCATTAAATAACAGACGTACCTGCGTCACACTTTGTACAGTTAGAGCATTGCTTCTCCTTGTTGTTGCCTGCTTGGAAAGTACCACCGGGGCACTTTGAGCAATTTGTAGAGCTTTTGTTTGACATTGAGCAGTCCTTTACAAAATGCCATCCTGTTGAAAAGAAAAGGTGTATGTAGTTAAGCTTTGATACATACATACTAATTAATTTGTATTTCTTCAATCAGATATTTGTTTTATTTATATGTTTAACAACAGTTCAGAAATGTGGTTCTTACCACGAGGGCATAATGGGCAACATTCACTTCCCACTCGGTATTCATCCCAGGGACAACGTACGACTGCATAGCCATAGCCAGCTAAACATATTATGAACATGAGGGTCCCCAGGATGTGCATTTTGACTATCTATTAAAATTCTGAAATATCTGTGTAAAGAAAAGAAACAAATAAATACAGCAGTTAATAAAGATGCACCGATTGCAATTTTAATACCGTGGTTTTAATCTGCCTGGTGCACTGGCGGGGCCGTGTTTCCATCTGATCTTTAAAACGACATTTTGAAGAGAGACAGCACTGCGAGTGACTCGAGTGAGAGGAGGCGGGGCTCTGGGAACTGTAGCGCTCAACTCGAGAGCGAGAAGGTGCAGCTGATAGTGGTGAGGCGATACTGCAGGAAAGGAGCGATGGAACCGTCACAATGTTCGTCCTCTTTTTCCTGTTTCGTATAGTCAAGCCTTCCTTTCAATTAACGGCATAACAACATTTGTGATAACTTCAATCCCAAATTGAAATATAAACGAACTAATTTAATCAGATATAACTAGAATATCAGATTAGATTTAAGGACAGAGTTTAGTTTACCTTGCCTTGAAGTAGGGCTGGGCGATATGGGCCAAAATGAATATCTCGATATTTTTTTACTATATCTCGATACACGATATATATCTCGATATATTTTGAATCTCCTCTAGAGCACATCATAAATGCTCGATTCAACCATGTCTGGCATAATGTTACGTCAGTAATAATTCTAGTATTACTGAAACATAAGTCTGCATTTAGATTACATGAAACAACATATTGTTTAAACTTTCTATTGGAACAATTTAGAACTTGCACATAAGAAAAGGAAAATCACAGCAAGTTAGATTTACCAACACAGCATTTATTCAAACCGTTAATTATTTATTAACAGTTTGAATAATAATTATTATATATACACTGCCAGACGAAGGATCCAGTGCTATTCTTTTTCGAAACCAAATCCTCAGTTTCCATCCTTTTTTCTCTTTCTGGCTGTTCTCACTCACCAGTCGGAGGTACACGCACCTACAGCAGCGCGCCTTCCAGACTACGTCACACACGCGCGTCCATGAGAATCTCGTGGACTCGCAATGGGCGGGGGGAGTGAGTTTAGAGAGCCACCGGAAATAGCGAGAGAAGGGAACACTGTGCGTTAAACAAACCCCGAGAAGCCCAATCCCTATGAGAGCTCCCCACGCTACGGCCATCAGGAGGCGCACAGAGCTTTTATCCGTGATATTATATAACCAATTATATTATATTATATTATATATTATTATATATAGAGCTCCGGGAGTCGCAAACGGCAACAATCACTTTCTCCTCCGTGCTGCAGTTCACCCCGGACTGCACTGCACCGAGTTTGACGGTTGAACGCTGGTTGGCTGTTACGTTACACATGTCACTCAGTGGCCACGCTGTTGAACGCTGATTGGCAGATACGCGTCTCTACGTTCACTTTGTATGAGATCTTGTCGCCCCGTCGCGTGAAAGCACAACGAGTATGCCGGCGGCGGCAAAAAGAAACATTGCGTCCCAATTTATATTCGATGTTCGCGATATGGGCATTTTATACATCCCCTGGAGAACATCTCGCGATACATCGCATATATCGCCCAGCCCTACCTTGAAGAACTTGAACTTGAGTTCAAATTAATCAGAAAAAGTTCTGTCACACACACCTCTGATAACCTATCATTGCATTCGCCACCAAGAAGCCCTGTGTGAAATGGTTCTGGAACTGGGCCCGTCGCGAAGGCAAGCAAACCAAGCAATTGCTTGGGGCCCCAAATTCCCGGCTCGGAAGTTTTGCTTGGGGTCCCCAAATTCCCTGAAACGGCATTATATGTTCCAGCATTTTTTGAGGGGGTGGCTCAGAATATGGAGATGTGACATACCCTACAGAATTGATAGGACCGCGGTCCTCAAACAAGTTTTCAAGCCTAGTAAAGTTAATGTAATAACTTATGTTTGATAATATTACTTTTATTTAGTTCGATCTTTGATTGATGAATTAATATTGGTTTTCTTAACTTGATCAATTAAAGGGATTTATGTCATGGAGCAATTTTCTTAGTTGTTTACATATATTTTCAAATGCATGTACAAGTATGCAATGAATATTTGTACACTTGAAAAAATAATAATTAAACCCAGAGTTATTTAATAACATCTTAAGGAATAGTTAAATTATAAAGTCTTACAGTGACAACCGGTGTAAGTACCATATTGGCTCGGCTACCAGATCGGCTCGGGGTCCGTCGTCTGCTGATTACGTAACACAATAGAGTGGCGAAGTCACGCCCCTTCCGGTAGGGCTCATGGGACCTATGAGATCGAAAAATATGAATGGGTGTCAATGGAGAGAAAATAATTATTTTCTGGTCCCAGTCTTTATATGCCCTGGATTACACATATGTTGTTTGTGGATTTAAATGATAATTTTTCATGCAAAGAAAACTAAAAATGTTCGTGAAGAAGTTTGATAATTTTAGGTTTTACGTGAGGCCGCTTTGTGAACTACAGCTCTTCGCTGCTCTCGACGCATATGATATACGTCGCCACACCCGCCCTAGGAACTCGGCACAGAGATGGCGATCTCTCTGCCCCACTTCACCACTTTTTCCAAGGGGAGGATAAAAGCATCGAAAGAGGTGAAAACCATTATAAGTCGGGGCACGTGCAGAGTTTCAGTTATGCCGATGGGAAGATTGTCGGTCTTCTCCACGCCAGTCGCAGGTAGCGTGACGTCACATACGAGCCGTGTAGTCTTTCTCGTTGTGTTTTCTCTACAGCCTTTATCTGAACAATTGCACAATAAACGGTCGAACTCTTTGCATGAAAAATTATCCTTTAAATCCACAAACAACATATGTGTAATCCAGGGCATATAAAGACCGGGACCAGAAAATAATTATTTTCTCTCCATTGACACCCATTCATATTTTTCGATCTCATAGGTCCCATGAGCCCTACCGGAAGGGGCGTGACTTCGCCACTCTATATCATTGGCTGTACGCTTGAATGGGCGTAGGCTACATTGTGATTGGCTGCTAAGGGACAGTTGTGATTGGCTGTTTTGTGCTGTAGCTCTGGCTGTCGTCATAGCAACCACAGCGAGCACATGTGTGAGCGCGAGTAGGTCTGTCTAGTTTCGGTTTGTGTTGCCAGATAATAATAATAATAATAATAATACATTTAATTTAGAGGCGCCTTTCAAGACACCCAAGGTCACCTTACAGAGCATATAGTCATCATTCAAAACTATGTAAAACAGACTAGGAATAAAAGGAAAACAGAGGTTAAACATGAAGAATAATAATAATTAATAACACTCAAAGACGCCTAAAGTGAAGGGGGGACCTCACTAACCACCACCAATATGTAGCACCCACTTGGGTGATGCACGGCAGCCAATCGGTGCCAGAACGCTCACTACACACCAGCTTGGTTGCACCAGATTGGGCAAATGTCCCGTTTTTCCAGCCTAACGTGATTCAAAGTAGCCAAATCAGGCTGAAAATGTGCCCAATCTGGCAACACGGACGGCTTATCTTAACAGCCAAGATGATTCCGAGGGATGTTTTGTTTTTAGAAGAAAACTATCCATACAGATAGGTTGGGAATGGTCTATGTTCAAAATGAAAGATCATTACAGGCTCTTTAATTTAAGCCATAAAATACCTTATTGCTGTAGATAGCGTAAGCCAATATGGTACTTACACCGGCCCTCAGGGGAGCTGACTTTTAAGACATTCTCTGGTGGCATGACAAAGTGCGCATGCGCTCAGACGTCAATGAGTAGTTTTTCCGGACACGGACAGAATAGATCTACTCTTTCAGAAAACGGGCACGACACGGAGGGGGAAAACTCGTATCGATCATATTGACGCTAGAGTCGATCTTAAAAAACGAGACCTATTGTTTGTAGTATCGATGTTTTGTGATCGATCCGCGCAATTCCGTGACCGCTGTCCTGACCACGGTGGGAAAAGGCAGACGCGTTAACTCGCGCCATGTCGGCCTGCACATCGTATTTTGCAACGGGGTTAAACTCTCCCATTTACCGCATTTACTTATTCAAAATAAGATAAAACAGCTCTAGCCAGCGTTAACTTTTTCGCAAAGCTGTGGAAGTTTTTTCTGCCTTTACTTTTTAAAAGGGATATGCGGCTTATGCTAACACTAGCCAACCATCCCGGGATAGCCTAGCCGTAGACTGACGGCTAGCTCTGGCTAACACTAGCCAACCATCCCGGGATAGCCGTAGGCTGACGGCTAGCTCCACCAGCCAACCTATCCGTAGGCTGACAGCTAGCTCTGGCTAACACTAGCCAACCATCTCGGGATAGACAAGCCGTAGACTGACGGCTAGCGTTGGCTAACACTAGCCAACCATCCCGGGATAGCCGTAGGATGAAAGCTAGCTCTGGCTACAACAGCCAACCTATCCATAGGCTGACAGCTAGCTCTGGCTAACACTAGCCAACCACCCCGGGATAGACCTGCCGCAGTCTTACAGCTAGCGCTGGCTACACCAGCCAACATAGCGGGTTATCACATCACTGAAATAAATAAGAGGGGACATTTGTGTTTTGGCAGTCCATACAGAACGTTATTCCTGAAATAAGAAGGGGACATTTACATTCATGGTGCGTTCCAGGCAACCCGTAACCCGTGTTTTCACAACCCTCTGCCGGTGAAAGTGCCCTGGAACGGCAGTCAAACCCATAACTCACTAACCGTGAACTCATACCAGATCGATGTACTCCCAGTTCCAGCTCTTAACTTGCAAGCTTGACTGCCGTTCCAGGGCAATTTTAAAGGGAGAAGGTTGTGAAAATACGGTTTGCCTGGAACGCTGGATTAGCCATGAGCAAGGGAATGTGGTGTAGTAACGATTGGGCAAAGCTACATGCTGACAACCATCCAAAGTAGCTCTTTAGTAGCTTTTTTTATGTTCTACATTGTAGTGATGATCTATCCTATATAATAATATAATCTTTAATGTTACATACCTAATGGGTTATGCTGGTGATCCACAGGCTCGTCCTTATGTCTTGCGGCAGGTGGGTTTGTATCCGAGGGGGAAAAAAAACGTTTGAGCACACAAACTATTTTAGTGAAGTCCACAAACTATTTTTTGTCTGTCCATGTTTGGGGTGAAGGGCGAACATGAGAGAAGAGATCCATCTGTCGTGTCCTGTCGGCATGTCCAGCCTCACAGGTATGTCTTGTCTGATGCATTATCAGGAAGGAGATAGAAAAATAACGCCACGCCCACCAGGTCTTCTCTAGGAAGCATGACATATCAACCAATGAACGAGCGGGACGTCATGAGGACTGGATCAGGTCAACCTATCCAGCTACAGGAGATCCGAGCCATTTAAATTCTACAGTCCCGCCAAACATTTTATATCATACTCTTATGTTATCTCTATCAGTCTTATCCCGGTGCCTGGAATACCCGATGGAAAAAGTTATTTCATGATTGGCATTCTAGTCCTTAGATTGGAGAAATGTAATCGTGATGCATGTTAGTTTAATGTAACCACGATACAAGTTAGTTTAATGTTAACAAGATACATGTTAACATGAAACATGTTAGTTTAATGTAATCGTGATACATGTTAGTTTAATGTAACCACAACTAGGAATGCACGATATAAACGATAAAAAATGGCCTACGATAGAGATTTTAGTTATATTGCTCTATCGCGATAATGCATGTTTCACGCGATCTATCCATGACCCGCGAAATATAAAGAGAGGGTCATGGGTAGAGTTACGAGCTGCAACCGTCTGCAACGCATCGTCCGCGACCCGTGAAATTTAAAAAGAGCCACGAGCTGCAACCAGCTGCATCGCATCATCCGCGACCCGCGAAATTTAAAGAGCCACGAGCTGCAACCGGCTTCATCGCATCATCCGCGACCCGCGAAATTTAAAGAGCCATGAGCTGCATCCGGCTTCAACGCATCATCGTCATCTAAGCAAATATGGCTGAAAGCGAAACGGAGGAGCTGGTGATTGCCCTCATTTCATGTTCATTTTAAAATTGTATGCGTTCACTTTGCACTTTTATGTTTTAATATCAAGTATCTGTGCACACACTTGGAAGATTTTCTTTATTTAGAATAGCCATGCCTAATACGTATTTCCCTAATTCACAGTATCCGTTTCTTTATTAAAGGCACCCAGTGCAACTTTATCTAAACATTCAATGAAAAATAAACATTAAATTTCTAGTCTTTTTTACACGTAGTAAGTTTCAAAAACTCCATACCATTGCATATCGACATTCAAGGAGCAAAGATGAGACGTCGTTGTGTGGTGAGAACTGATAGAAAATCGTAAACAACAACAATCGCCGGTGGGTAGAAGCCATTTTTCCATTGACTGGAAGCCTGCTTTATTTATTGTAGGTTACAAAAAATAGAGAAAATGGCGGCATTGTTGTTGTTATCGATTTTGTATCAGTTCTCACCACACAACGACATCTCATCTTTGCTGCTTAAATGTCGGTATGTAATGGTATGGAGTTATTGAAACTTACTACGTGTAAAAAAGACTAGAAATTGAATGTTTATTTTTAAGCCTCGAAAGTTGCACTGGGTGCCTTTAACAAGACACCACCAGTTTTAATTTAATTAAGAGAAGTGTACGTCATTACACAGAAGATTTTTTTCTTTGTTAAAGTCTCTGCAGCTACAACATTATGTTGTATGATTACAGTTTTGCACAATAAATGTTCTCAAAACGACATAGGCCTACTAAGTTTCTTTCTTTTGTTTTATACATTTAGCAATTTGGCTATCCTTAGAGTATATGTAACCTGTTCTGAAATGGTTCTATTATGATTTATATATCGTGATATATATCGTTATCGCAATAGGTTGCAATGTATATCGCAATATGGATTTTAGGCCATATCGCCCATCCCTAACCACAACGATACATGTTAGTTTAATGTTACCACGATACATGTTAACATGAAACATGTTAGTTTAATGTAATCGTGATAACTGTTAGTTTAATGTAACATGATACATGTTATTTTAATATAACCATAATACATGTTAGTTTAAAGTTACCATGATACGTTTTAGTTTAACGTAACCATGATACATGTTAGTTTAATGTAACACTTACCAATTTTCTTCCTCGGAATAATGGGTATGATTATTAAAGCGATTACCAGTATGACTGGTATTATTCCTGCCACATGTCCTCTCTCTGAACCATGTTCTCCACATTCAGAATCAGTGGAATCAGTTCCTGGTTTTATCAGCACCCGTCCCAAAGATTCACATCTGAAAGGAGAAGGACCAGACAACAGGTTTAGTTGTACCGTGTGTAGTGTACTCCTGGTCCAAAGGTACTGGGTTTGATCCAATTATTGTACTGTATTGTTTAATGAACACCCGCTTAAATCCTGCGGAGTTGGCATGACGATGCACCTGAGAATGTGAGAATCTGAGAATGTTCCCCTTGTACATTTGAGGCACTCCGTGTCTTTGTCTGCTGTTCCTGTATGAATATTCATGTTTTATTGAAACACAACCATTTGCAGAGGTAGTGCAAACATTGCATTTATCAATTGTGACCAAAAATATGGCTTTTAACTTCTGCAATATAAAATAAAAGCAACCAGCTGAAATCCCACATGCCAGTAGGCATAAAGGGCAGTAAGTAATTTAAAAGGTTTTCCTGGCCATCTACTCATTACCAGACTGTTGTAGATGATCATGCAGTAACTTGCACACTAATACATTAAATCGCAAGAAGATGGATGGCATGGCTGAATATATTCAGTAGATGTCAATTTATTTAGCCTAACTACTTATCTATATCAAATCATTGTTGACGTTCACCGATATAGAACACCAACCTCTTTGACCGATGTATTGACCAGCACTGCAGCTCAGACGGTGTCTCTGAGTGGCCCTACATCCACCTCTACGAGAGTCAATACAGAAGAATCCATCCAGGACCTCACACACAGCATCAGATGTTGATGAACACGACCTCTTCACCTTCAGGCCGAGACCTGTCAATCACAAAAGTTACAGAGGAACCTGAGAGGATGAGAAGGTTGTCTGAGGATGTCTTTGATTAGAATAACTTGATAGGAACAGAAGGGAAGTATTCAGTGCCTTCAAGGGGCATCTAGGCATCTGTTACCCTCATTAATCTAAACTCAAGTTTCTCATTCCTTCCCTGTTACTCAGTATTCATGCTCTTGTTTAAGGGGGAAAGGGTTCTAAAGGACATGGGTACATATCACTGAGCTAATAAGTTGAAAAGTGAAAATGTACCTGCATCACAATGTTGACATGAAAAGCATTGTTCACGCCCATTGTCGCCATCTTGGAAAGTACCTTCTGTGCAAGATGCACATGATGTACTTCTGAATCCTGTGCAAAGTCTACTAACATACATTCCTGTTGGAACCAAAACAATTGACTATGATGAAAAAACCAAAATGCTAACAAAATAACATTCCAAATTAGAGTTTTTTGAACCAGGTAATTAGTCAGGATATTGTCTCTTACCTGGGGGACAGGTTGGACAACAGCCCTCTTCTGTACTGCATTCTGCTTGGCGACAATTTGCTGATGCAGTTGCATTGTCAATATAATAAATATGAAATAAAAGTAAATATATCTTGAAAATAAATTCCAAAATGAAAAACAACATTTTCCAATCTGTTTTAATCTAAACAATCAAAATGTTAATTTGAGGGCAGCAAAGTTGTGTGGCTGCAATTAATTTGTAAAAAAAAAGTGTAAAATAAGGTTTAGTGTTTTGCTTTCATTTAAGTTATATGGGCCACAGTGGCTGCCATTTCATCATTGGCATGCATGTTGACATTCTGAAATAACTGGGGAGAAATAAAAAAAAAGGCAGCTAATGAATGCAACATTTTACAAGAAAGAATTCCGAATGAACGTGTGATGTGAACGAATTCATTGTTTTCTCAGCGTGACCAGGAGCCACCTAGTGGCCGTATGTGATGAAGAATAGTCTCTTAGGGTAGACCCACTGAACGGGAAAACTCAATCGAAACACATTTTAAATGAGTTGCGATCAGATATGACCTCTTTCCCAACATTTACCAGAAACATCCATTTGATGTTTTGTGAGATTAATATTGTGGCGAGCAACACGGGAAGGACGGGACGGGAGCCCAGGTTCAGCAGTTATACATCTCTCGCGCCCCTTACGCCGCACGACTCCGAGAGTTGCCTTTATTGGACAAACACATCAAACACCAAAACACACTCAACATAACTAATTAACATAACCGTGACGGTGTCGGGAATAATAACTCAATACCACACAGTTACACTAACCCACCCATAGAGACAAATCCCACACAGTGTCTGTCGCAAAGGACCTATAGGAGGTGCCAGAGGTCCAATTTGCGATTGTCCAACCCCCCCCCCCCCCCCCATTATAATAATAATAATATCTTTATTTATATAGCACCTTTTAAAGGTGCTATATGAATAAAGATATTATTATAATTATTATTAGTCCAAGCACATCAGATAATTAATAGCACTAACTGTACAACTATTTGGAAATAAGCCACACCTACATGTTCTACCCAGGTAAACCTTTGGTCTGTCTTGGCTTTAGCGGAAATGGCAAAGTGGCCATGTTTGTAGTCTTTAACTTATCTACAAAATCATAAAACCTTATATGGTGTTGTCTATTATGTGGAGAAGAAACCATTCATAACTGTTGTCAGCTTGAAACATGTCATCAGAAATAGCATAGACTAAAATCCTTTACATCATTCCCCCTTTGAGGCTGAAAGACTCACATAACGTGATGTAAACAAACTGCACATGAATTGCTATAGGTCAGCAAATGTCAATGACAGAACTTCATGTGAAATAATGCAAGGCCTTTGACAAACATTGATTCTTTGACTGGTGTCTGGCGTCCTGGTAGCTGGGTCACCTCCTCTAAACGGCCGTGGAGTTCTCTTTGCTTCACCATGACCACGACTGAGCGCACCCTAGAGGTGAACCCCCCGCGCTCCACAGACTTCACTCGGTGGCTCTGATAGGAGGGATCCGCTGTAGTCTGAGTCTGTGTGGATGTGTCCGCCGCGTCCACGTCCTCCTCTAGGTCACCGTCCTGTGAGTAATCACACAAAATGGGCACAGCATCAGGGTTGGGGAATATACAGGGGTAGGCATACATTTAGGCACCCAAGATAAAGTTGGAGAGGAATATAAGAGGTGGCGCCGGGAGGACTGGCCGTCCCCGCCACCTCCGTTCCCGCCTCTGTGGAGGCTGAGGCTGAGATGGTCACGTCCTAGGACGTCTAAATAGAGCAGATCTATGAGATGGACGTCTAAATAGAGCAGATCTATGTGATCGACGTTTAAATAGAGCAGATCTATGTGATGGACGTCTAAATAGAGCAGATCTATGTGATGGACGTCTAAAAAGAGCAGATCTATGTGATGGACGTCTAAATAGCTGACGCCATTCATATTGAATTGGTGGTTTAATCTATTATACCACTGTGAAGGGGGTCGCCGGCCCTCCGCTGCGCGTCGGGGCCGAACAACGCCCCTTAACAGTGGTATAATGAG
Organism: Gadus macrocephalus; assembly: GCF_031168955.1. NCBI lineage: Eukaryota > Metazoa > Chordata > Actinopteri > Gadiformes > Gadidae > Gadus > Gadus macrocephalus. The sequence continues at coordinate 24,832,294 of NC_082382.1, forward strand.
CACATACCACAGCCTGGTGTGATCTATTGCTTAAATATACACACACACACACACATACAAAGTCTCTCCCAAAATAACCTGTTGACAGTCACTCATCAGAATCTGATTCTGAGGTATCAGAGGCACACTCCTCAGTTTTCTTCTACCCCTCCATGAAGTCTGGTCTTCTGGACTCGTGGTCCTTCACGGCTTCTAATTGTAGGTTTTGTGTCCCCCTCACAAAACTATTGGACCTGTGGCCATTGGAAGCATGTTTATGACAGAGAGCACAGAACATTGTCTTGCTCGTCCCGTCAAACACCAGCCAGTCACGGTGTTGCCCACGGTCCGATGTTCACCATGATGCCGGATGTTGACGGTAATGGTTGTGGAACTCGGCAGCGCCGTATGACGAAGGTATTGTAGCGACCCTGGGACATTTAAAGAGTTAGTGTGTTATGTGTTGCATTGTATTTCGTTGTCCGTTAATTTCGTTTTTCTTTAGTCCGTGAATCTTTGGTCTGAACTGGGCTTAATATGCCAGTTGTTCTGTGTGCATGCATTGGAATGTTCTTATTGTCAATCAGTGTGGGGGGCGAATCATCAGGTCAGCTGGGGGAGGGGCTTGGGAGAACAGGATGGTGGGGGCTTGCACGTTGAAGCAGGGCTGGGGGTAAACGATTATTTATTAAACGATTAATCGGCCGATTATTTCATCGATTAGTCGACTAATCTAATGACTAATTGGATGGTTATCTATTTCTGTTGCTCGATTAATAAAAACCATAATGTATCTCAAATAAATACCAAAAAATTCTTAATAATATACTTTATTTAACAACAGTTTTGCACAGCAAAAAACCTTCTGCTTTACACTAAATAAAATACATAAAATAGTTTCAGTTATACAAAATGAAAGGCCAGCCGTGCTCAAGTCTGCCAGTGTGAGTGTTGGCAGTCTGGCCAGGCCGGTTCAATTTGGCCACTTGGGAGAGGTGTGCTGCTACGGTACGGGCCGCTACGGTACAGATGCTAATGAGCCGACACGCGCAGTCGCGCACACGCACGGCTACGCAACCTGAGCTGGATGACGCATAGTCCATGCGACGACCACGGTCATAATAAAGTAAGTAAGTAAGTTTTATTTATAGAGCACATTTACACACAGCATACACTGACCAAAGTGCTGTACAATAAGATACAAATAATAAAAATAATAATGATAATTAAAAATAACAATAATAATAATAATAATAAATAAAGATAAAAAGTGAATAAAATACAACAACACATAGGTCATAATAATACAAAGGGGGAACATTCATTTCCAGGGCATACCACACAGACATGAACAGGAGGTAGGCTAAAAGGTCAAGGGGCAAGGAAGGCCAGGGAGTAGAGGTGGGTTTTTAGCCTAGATTTGAAGGCAGAAATGGAGGGGGCGGATCTAATGTCCAGGGGGAGCTGGTTCCACAGACGAGGAGCAGCAATGGCAAAGGCTCTATCACCTCTCTGCTTGAGCCGTGAGTGTGGCACATACAGAAACCCTTTGTTAGAGGATCTGAGGGACCTTTGGGCAGAGTGGGGCTGAACAAGCTCAGTGATATAGGCTGGGGCCAGCCCATTGAGTGCCTTATAAACAAATAAAACAATTTTAAATGGATCCTAAAAATAACTGGGAGCCAGTGCAAGGAGGCCAGAATGGGTGTGATGTGCTAAAGGCGACGAGCCTTCTTTCCCATTAAACGGTAAACATATATCCAAATAAGCAACAGACTCAGCAAAGTGCGAACTGTGTTCTCTGTGTTGTTGTCCATTGTCCTGGAAAATCGTAGACGGAGAAATTTGACGTAGACGAATTTTTGACGTCGATCGCAAATTTCGCTACAGCTCTACGTTGAAGGGACCGGGTTGGGGGTTTCCCGGGTAACCGGTTGTTGTTCGTGTTGATTGTTGCCGTTGGTTACGGGTTTCAGTGACCTGGTTTGTTACATTAAAGTTCCTTCAAATACTTATGACTGGACATCGTTATGTCACCGGCGAGGTCATTACAGTATTAAACATGCAAATTTGATCTGACCTTACTTGAAAGTATCACCCGACACAGTGGCGGGTGAAGTGACACAATTCACCCGCCACCAAACAAATCCACGGGCAAATGGCGTGTGGCGGGCGTTCATTTCCATCCCTGCTACCCAGACTGAGAGGGGTGGACCGGGAGGGGGAGGGGGGCACCAGAGTGAGGAGGGTGGACTGGGACCGGGAGGGGGAGGGGGGCACCAGAGTGAGGGGGGTGGACTGGGACCGGGAGGGGGAGGGGGGACCCAGAGTGAGGGGGGTGGACCGGGAGGGGGAGGGGGGATCCAGACTGAGGGGGGTGGACCGGGAGGGGCAGGGGGGCACCAGAGTGAGGGGGGGGGACCGGGAGGGGGAGGGGGGCACCAGAGTGAGGGGGGGGGACCGGGAGGGGGAGGGGGGACCCAGGCTGAGGGGGGTGGACCGGGAGGGGGAGGGGGGACCCAGACTGAGGGGGGTGGACTGGGAGGGGGAGGGGGGCACCAGACTGAGGGGGGTGGACCGGGAGGGGGAGGGGGGCACCAGAGTGAGGGGGGGGGACCGGGAGGGGGAGGGGGGACCCAGGCTGAGGGGGGTGGACCGGGAGGGGGAGGGGGGACCCAGACTGAGGGGGGTGGACCGGGAGGGGGAGGGGGGACCCAGACTGAGGGGGGTGGACTGGGAGGGGGAGGGGGGACCCAGAGTGAGGGGGGTGGACCGGGAGGAGGAGGGGGGACTCAGACTGAGAGGGACAGAGATCCTGTCCTCCGTCTGTCCTGAAGAGGACAGTCTGAGTCTCCTCAGGATGTTGTGGGAGTGAGACAGATCCATTATGTGGGACTTGAGGGGGACCCAGACTCTGGTCACCATCATGATCATCCATAGCGGCAGCAGAGTCCCTGGTTGGTACAGGAGTGTAAATCCCTGGAAGAGAAGGCAGTAGAGTCAGGACATACAGCCAGCAACACTCTCTAGGCTGAGGCAGCAGGTTACTCTCAGGTGGAGATCAGGGCACCCCTCTACCTCTTTGACGGTAGTCTCGGCTCAACTCCTGGCTCAGGGTCTCCATCTAAATAAAATATGATCAAATGATTGACACGGTGCAAGTAATAGATATCACTCAGTACAAGTTCACACATTGTTGTATTCTATGTCAACCCAGTAATAACACATACCTTTGTCAAAGTCCATTCTATATAGTGAAACAAAACAGTCAAATGTCAGGACAGCAGTCACTATCATTTAGTATAACCATAAAACATGTTAATTGAATGTAACCATGAAACACGTTAGTTTAATGTAACCATGATGCATGTTAGTTTAATGTTTCACTTACCTCTTATTTTCTTCCTGTGAATAATAGCTATTACCAGTATGACTCCTGATATTACTAGTCCTGCCACTAGTCCTGCATGTGGACCAGGTTCTCCACATTCTGAATCAGTTGAATCAGTTCCTGGTCTCATCAGTTTCAGTCCCACAGATTCACATCTGAAATGAGAAGGACCAGACAACAGGTTTAGTTTCAGGGTGTGTAGTGTATATCCTATACTGGGGGGAGGATAGTAGACTGGGGGTTTGACTCCTGGTCCAAAGGTACTGGGTTTGATCCCCAATGTCCACATGAGCCATCAGTAGGCCTTCAGCTAGGTTCTTGAGCGATGGCGTTTTTCCACTATACTCTACTGGCTCGGCCCGGTCCGGCTGGGTTGCATGTCCGTTACAACCGGGCTTCTCGCTTGGAGGCGTGTCTGTCAGTGATGACGCACTTGTCTTGAGTCAATGACGCAACAACACTCACACTAGTCTTGGCTTTTACTTTTATATTATAGCCTACCATATATTCTGATTGATTAGTTTAAAATGCATTTATATAGTCGGGATGTTTCAGACGAATAGCGACCCACACAATGATCTTTACATTTACATTTAGGGCATTTAGCAGACGCTTTTATCCAAAGCGACTTACAATAAGTACATTAGTCACAAGAAGTGCATCAATATATCGCTGTCGGTACAGTAAGGATGTTCATAGAACCAAGTGCAAGTACAACAATCGCTAGGCTAACCAATTCCCCGTGTTACAGCAATGATAGCAGCTACTGCAGTTGCTACACAGTTAAGTACTATAATACAATACAACACAATACAATACAACACAATGGTGGCCAGAAGGGGGAGGGTGGCTATGCAGAGTCGAGGTGGACACTTGACTCGATGATATCAACGATTATGAATTCAGTTGGACGTTCAATATTCCCCCTCTATGCTTCCTAATCTCAATGGCTCACTGAGAGATGATTCATCTCATCTAGGGCACAATCACACTTGGGTAGTGGTGTTGCTTCTCTGTCTCCACAGAGACAACGCAGCGATATGATCATGAGCAGTTGACTTTTTACTTGAGAGAAAGTGAAATCCGCGAGCTGCTGATCATGTGAGAGAAGGTGATGCAGTCGTATTAAACAAAGACGGTGAAAGATGGTGCGATCTACGAGAGAGACGCAGAGGAACGAGGCTTTTGTCGGGATAAAAAACAAGTTGTCAGCAAAGTAAAGAATATGTTGGCGTTTTTGCACTTGTAAATAGTTAGTCGCGTTTGTAGCCTACACTCAGACGTGAACTTATTCTTGCAGGCGGGCGTCTTCAATCATAAAAAAAATAAAAAAATTCGGGAGTGTGCAAAATATTCTAAAGAGGTCTAGACTGTGCTCAGCCCCGCCTTCTCCAGTGAACCAAGAAAGCCCGCGCCGTGACGAACAGGGGATTATTGATCAAAAACTCAACTTTCCTAACGCACCAACGTGGACCGCTTGCCGTCATGTTTATTGTGTAATGGGGTAGAAGGTCGCATGGACTATACGTCATCCAGCTCAGGTTTCGTAGCCGTGTGTGTGCGCGTGTCGGCTCGTTAGCATCTGTACCGTGGCCTGAGCACACCTCTCTCAAGTGTGCTCAGTCCAAGGAATTGAAGTGGACTTGAGTACGGTTGGCGTGCTCACACTAGCCACACAATCTAGACTTGAGCACGGTACAGGTGTGAAACGGACTTGGGCACGGTACAGATGGCCTAGTGTGAGTGCGCCCTCACTAGGCCATCTGTACCCTAACCCTAACCCTCACTAGGCCATCTGTACCCTAACCCTAACCCTCACTAGGCCATCTGTACCCTAACCCTAACCCTCACTAGGCCATCTGTACCCTAACCCTAACCCTCACTAGGCCATCTGTACCCTAACCCTAACCCTGGAACCGCGGAGCCGTCGCATTTACAACAGAATGAAACCCAATAAACCACCAATGTGTGCAGGGTCCGGGAGGGTAAATTGGGGTTCGAGCTCAAACAGGCAATTTACCTCGGGGAGTGTAAACGCGCGGCCCGTGCCACCAAAAAAGCGTGCATAAAGCGGTCTATTTGGCATTGTAAAAACGCTCAGTGAGAGAGGGCTGTTCCAAATAAGCAACAAAGTCAGTAAAGTGTCAACTGTGTTCTCTGTGTTGTTCTACTAAACAGCGGACGCTTGGTGGTGACGCATTACGACGTGATGACGTACAAGAGGCCACCGTACTCCGGCCCAGTTGAGATTGCCTGGTGTGAGCACAGGCCAGCGCACAGCGCTTGTCATCTGAAGTGAAGACGCCTTCACACTTTTTCAATAAATATTCAAACAATACTTTTATACCGTCCACCTCTAATGTATTGATAAATAAACTATAATATTCACTTACTTTGTGTGGTTCTGACAAGACGATGTGCCATTTGAGAATGTTCCATCAGTACAGTGAAGGCACTCTGTATCTTTATCTGCTGTTCCTGTATGAACATAAAGATGTTTTATTAGAACACGATCATTCTCAGATGTGGTGTGAACATTACATTCGTTTAAAACATCAAGTCAAATATTGCAACTACCTTCACCAGAAGGAAAGAAGGGAAGAAGATAACAGAGAATTGTATTTCAAAGATGTTTCTATCATTCGACTCATTGCCAGACTGTTGTATTTGATCATGGAATAACTTGGACACCAATACATTAAATGTTAAGAGGCTGGGCTGAATAGAATCAGGAGATGTTTAAAGCTATAATTTAAAGTTCAGGTCTCCTGTTGAATTGGTGTCTAATCATCAAGAAGACGTCCTGAATAAATTAAAGTTTAAATAAAAAATGCAGTTAAATAAAGTTGATGTGCAGTATATATAGAACACCAACCTCTTTGACCGATGTATTGACCAGGACTGCAAACCGTGTGTCTCTGAGCGGCCCTACATCCACCTCTGTTAGAGTCACTACAGAAGAATCCATCCAGGACCTCACACACAGCATCTGATGTTGATGAACACGACTTCTTCACCTTCAGGCCGAGACCTGTCAATCACAACAGTTACAGAGGGACCTGAGAGAACCTGAGAGTACACAACTTCTGATATAAACATGAACACAACTTCTGATATAAACATGAACAACACAACTTCTGATATAAACATGAACAACACAACTTCTGATATAAACATGAACACAACTTCTGATATAAACATGAACACAACTTCTGATATAAACATGAACACAAATTCTGATATAAACATGAACAACACAACTTCTGATAAACATGAACAACACAACTTCTGATATAAACATGAACAACACAACTTCTGATATAAACATGAACACCACAACTTCTGATATAAACATGCACAGAACATCTGACATAAACAAAAACAACACAACGTCCTCATCAACACAACATATGGGGGTTGCATGGGGGGCATTTCCATTAAATAACAGATGTACCTGCTTCACACTTTGTACAGTTAGAGCATTGCTTCTGCTCATTATAGCCTGCTTGGAAAGTACCATTGGGGCACCTTGAACAGTTTGTAATCCTGTTCTCTAACTCTGAGCAGTCCTTTTCCACAAGCCATCCTGTTGAAAAGAAAAGGTGGAATATGTAATTTAGTTTTGATTCATCCTAATTCATTCGTATTTCTTCAATCAAATATTTAATTCATAAATTTAACAACAGTTCATAAATGTGGTTCCTACCAGCAGGGCATGAAGGGCAACATTCTAATCCCAGTTTATATTCATTCTGGGGACAAGTTGCTGATACCATAGCAGACTGGCCAACTAAATAAAATAATCCGAAACATATTGTTAAAATGAGGATCCCCATGCTGTGCAGTTTGACTCGGTCGCTTCAAATTCCGAAATATCTGGGGAGAGAGCAAAAATAAATAAATACAGCAGTTGGAAAAGAAAAGAAAAGTACTAAGTGTAACATAATTCACCTACAGTATTTTGTTATGTGTTGTTCTTTCAATTGTGTTGTCGTTTACTGCATGTAATTTACTGTCTTGGTGGTTCAGGGATCGCGGTCCCTTTTAAGGATTACGAGCGTCTCATGACGTCAGAGCCCATGCGGGATTTGTTTACCTTCAGCACGCTTTGATTTCCGGTTATTCTCTTTGACAAAATAAACGAGTCACACGGCTGTGTGCTCAACGTGCGAAGTTGTGCAATTTCCACACTAACTTGCTTTAAAAACACATTGCATTACCAATTGCTCCATAAATTCTGACAACGGCTGATATAGTTTGAGATTAGGACAACTCTGACTTTAGACATTCTCTAAAATGATAGTTAAAAAGCTTGACTTTAGGTGAGGGTAATGTCAGAGTTTCCTGATCTCAAATACTTTTTTCAGTTTGTTTATTGGGTTATTGGTTCGTAGTGTCAAGAGCACTTAAAAAAAAACCTCTCTCGAGAGAGAGCCGCTGTTTTCTCTCTTTTGACAGCCTATGAGACGGTCCCTGACGTGCCAGTGCACGGAGGTGTAGCCCCGTCTGGCAAGGACAGGAGAGGGGGGGCACAGGGGTGTGGCCCCGTCTGGTTAAACCGGTCCCTTTGCGGCACCCGGACTTGGTGACCACGGCCGGTGTTCTGCCAATTTAAGCTACTTATCAAAATAGGTCCTGCGCCTGCCGACGTAGTGGAAGCATCGTCTGATAGAGGACACTGATCTGCAAAACCAATGCGCTACCAAACACATAAGAGAGCCCTTTTTGACAGGGTCGTTGTTGTATACACTGTTCTGCCAGTTCCGCTACCCCATCAGAAAGTGCTCGCTTGTGTTGATCAACAGACCAGTGTCCTCATCAGACGAGGCTCCACTATCAGCATGCGCGGAACCACGAAGCAGCGCATTTGGATACGGAGCAGAACCCCGGGATTGCCACAATATGTGGTTCTCGAATGAAAACAAGGTTAGCTAAAGTAAATAGCTTAACTATTTTGGTATTTGGTTGGTATTGACAAAAGGTACAATATAGTGCAAATAACGTAGAAGTCACGGAGGAGCTGCTGCTAACCCCCCCCCCCCCCCCCTCAACAGGTTAAATCTCTTTAATTATTTCGGAAGAGTACAAAACACATCGAGCAAGCATCTTTCTTAACAAAGTTGTCGACGTTTTTTCGACCTTTACTTTTTTCAATACAGAACTGTGAAAAAGCCGGGAGTAAACCTAGCTGTAGTACCTACCTCGATGGTTGTTGAACGGACGACCGGCGTATTATGACAGGAGGATCCAGCCGGTGTTCCAAACTTCCGGCAGCGAGCTCCTCCAGCAGCGCGCGCAGAACCTAGTGGTTCTGCCCATGTGCATGACGCCATCAGAATACCCCTTTGCGATTGGCTGCCCAAACTCGGGTCAAATTGGGGCGTTGTCATTTTACTTGGGTTTTATGGTGTGTTCCGGATGCCACACTGATGGCTATAATATCAAATGAGGGCGGCTTTATCGAGGACCAAACGCGGTTTTTGATCTACCTGATGCGGCAGCAAATCGAGACCGAAGGCGAAGGTCTCCCAAAAACTCTGGCTGGTTCATATTCCTCCGTAAAGTGCTGTAGGCCTACTACTAGACACGGAGAGCCCTCTCCGTATCTCTACGTGCGCATTCAATATTTTGTAAAGGCCGGTTTATAGTCCTCCGTAAAGTGCTATACGTAGACACGGAAAGCCTGTCGGAGACCCTCTCAGTAACTTACGTGCGCATCCAATATTTTTTAAACTATCCGTCGACGCATCGGAGACGGCAAAGGCTGTGATGGGTCCTCTAACAAAATAATTTCCGGAATCACTTATCCGGTTTGACTTTGACCCAGAGAACTGTGGTAACTTCCTCTTTCTGTACTGGTTGCCGTAACACATACTATCCATGCGAGGGCGCTCGCAGGCAAGTGCAGAATGAATGGGAGTCCCCCCACGTCCTAGGACGTCTAAATAGAGCAGATCTATGTGATGGACGTTTAAATAGAGCAGATCTATGTGATGGTGGGGACTTCATAGGGCGTTTAAATAGCTGACGCCATTCATATTGAATTGGTTCTTAATATGTACATTGATATTTCTGATATGTATTATACTTTTTTATTTTTTGACGGTGCTGAAGCTGGGCGGCTTCACGTCATTCCAAGTCCAGACTCAAGTCACTCCCTGAGTCTCCTTGCTCGGGCTCTGAGCTATGTTCTTAGTGTGTGGTCTGGTCACATTGGAGGCCCGATATCTCAGTAATGAAAGAGGCTGTAAGAATATGGTGTTTAACACATCTTCAGTTGTAGGACAGTAGCAATAGGTTTTGTAGTTAAGGTTCGGCAGTGATCGTTTAAATAAATATACATCTTTATTTTTTTTCAAAAAGTCTTCAATAAGAAAAATAAATGTACAAATAAATACACATTTATATAGCATACGAGGCTGTTCATTCAGTGCCTTAAAACGTCCTTATTTGCTGTTCCTGTACAAATATTAATGTATGCGTTACAACACAGACACTGAAAGAGATCAGGAAACCGCCAAAGATTGTTATTTAGAACATTAAAAATGTAATCCGAAGCCGAGTTGGTGGACAACAGCCGTTTCACGTAGAAACAGTCATACAATCAAATTTCAAAAGAAAATATTTTAAAATAAGTAAAATAAAGGCAAAAAGAAAAAAAGAACATCGGATGATCTTCTCAAGAAACAAGAGTCATCAGAAGACTCACCAAAGACTATCACACCCTTCTCCTTAATACAGCATAGAAGGCAAGGTAATGATTAGAATGGTAATGATATAGTATCGAACGTCCAACACCCGGCCTTACTCAGACTTATTAAGAACATAGGGGTGAACACATTGGAGAACCACCTACAGAACAGTGGGTCTGGTGCTCCCTCAATGGACTGGACCCATCTCAATGAGGGCTGTCCTGTAGTATGACAGGGAGGGGGGGGGACCCAGACTGAGGGGGGGTGGACGGGGAGGGGGAGGGGGGACCCAGACTGAGGGGGGTGGACCAGGAGGGGGAGGGGGGACCCAGACTGAGGGCGGTGGACTGGGAGGGGGAGGGGGGACCCAGACTGAGGGGGGTGGACCGGGAGGGGGAGGGGGACCCAGACTGAGGGGGGTGGACTGAGGGGGGCACCAGACACACAAAGTCTCGCCCAAAAAAAACCTGTTGAGTCACTCATCAGAATCTGATTCTGAGGTATCAGAGGCACACTCCTCAGTTTTCTTCTACCCCTCCATGAAGTCTGGTCTTCTAGACTCGTGGTCCTTCACGGCTTCCAATTTTAGGTTTTGTGTCCCCCTCACAAAACTATTGGACCTGTGGCCATCCGAGGCATGTTCATGACAGAGAGCACAGAACATTGTCTGGCTCGTCCCGTCAAACACCAGCCAGCCACGGTGTTGCCCACTGTCCGATGTTCACCATGATGCCGGATGTTGACAGTAATGGTTGAGGAACCTGGCAGCGCCGTATGACGAATGTATTGTAGCGACCCTGGGACATTTAAAGAGTTTGTGTGTTATGTGTTGCATTGTATTTCGTTGTCCGTTAGTTTCGTTTTTCTTTAGTCCGTGAATCTTTGGTCTGAACTGGCCTTAATATGCCAGTTGTTCTGTGTGCATGCATTGGAATGTTCTCCTTGTCAATCAGTGTGGGGGGCGAATCATCAGGTCAGCTGGGGGAGGGGCTTGGGAGAACAGGAGGGTGGGGGGCTTGCACGTTGAAGGGACCGGGTTGGGGGTTTCCCGGGTAACCAGTTGTTGTTCGTGTGGATTGTTGCCGTTGGTTACGGGTTTCAGTGACCTGCAGTCGGTTGCACCAGCAGAACGTAAAGCCGATCATAAGTTCGGGTGTAAAGTCCGCCTTAACCCTACGCTCGACGTAGCTAGTGTCAAACTAAAGATGTTCTAAATTTTGGTTGCGTGCAGAGTGAGGGGGACAGAGATCCTGTCCTCCGTCTGTCCTGAAGAGGACAGTCTGAGTGTCCTCAGGATGTTGTGGGAGCAACACAGATCCATTATGTGGGGGCTTGAGGGGGGGGCTGGACCCAGACTCTGGTCACCATCATGATCATCCATAGCGGCAGCAGGGGTAGTTGTGGGATGTTCTTGTTGGTCGCCGGTTGGTGCAGGAGAGTAAATCCCTGGAAGAGAAGGCAGCAGAGTCAGGACATACAGCCAGCAACACTCACTGAAGACTGAGGCAGCAGGTTACTCTCAGGTGGAGATCAGGGCACCCCTCTACCTGTTAGACAGCAGCCTTGGCTCAACTCCTGGCTCAGGGTCTCCATCTAAATAAAATATGATCAAATGATTGACACGGTGCAAGTAATAGATATCACTCAGTACAAGTTCACACATATTGTTGTATTCTGTGTCAACCCAGTAATAACACATACCTTTGATGTCAATCTCCATTCTATATAGTGAAACAAAACAGTCACATGTCAGGACAGCAGTCACTATCATTTAGTATAACCATGAAACATGTTAATTTAATGTAACCATGAAACATGTTAATTTAATGTAACCATGATGCATGTTAGTTTAATGTAACCATGAAACATGTTAGGTTAATGTAACATGATACATGTTAGTTTAATGTAACCATGAAACATGTTAGGTTAATGTAACATGATACATGTTAGTTTAATGTAACCATGAAACACGTTAGTTTAATGTAACCATGATGCATGTTAGTTTAATTTATCACTTACCTCTTATTTTCTTCCTGTGAATAATGGCTATGATTATCAAAGCCATTAAAGCCACCAGTATGACTCCTGATATTATTCCTGTCACATGTCCTCTCTCTAGTCCTGTCTGTGGACCATGTTCTCCACATTCTGAATCAGTTGAATCAGTTCCTGGTCTCATCAGTTTCAGTCCCACAGATTCACATCTGAGATGAGAAGGACCAGACAACAGGTTTAGTTTGAGGGTGTGTAGTGTACATCCTATCCTGGGGGGAGGATAGTAGACTGGGGGTTTGGCTCCTGGTCCAAAGGTACTGGGTTTGATCCCCAATGTCCACATGAGCCATGAGTAGGCCTTCAGCTAGGTTCTTGAGCGATGGCGTTATTCCACTATACTCTACTGGCTCGGCCCGGTCCGGCTGGGTTGCATGTCCGTTACAACCGGGCTTCTCGCTTGGAGGCGTGTCTGTCAGTGATGACGCACTTGTCTTGAGTCAATGACGCAACAACACTCACACTAGTCTTGGCTTTCACTTTTATATTATAGCCTACCATATATTCTGATTGATTAGTTTAAAATGCATTTAATATAGTCGGGATGTTTCAGACGAATGGCGACCCACACAATGATATTTACATTTACATTCAGGGCATTTAGCGGACGCTTTTATCCAAAGCGACTTACAATAAGTACATTAGTCATAAGAAGTGCATCAATATATCGCTGTCGGTACAGTAAGGATGTTCATAGAACCAAGTGCAAGTACAACAATCGCTAGGCTAACCCATTCCCCGTGTTACAGCCATGATAGCAGCTACTGCAGTTGCTACACAGTTAAGTACTATAATACAATACAACACAATACAATACAACACAATGGTGGCCAGAAGGGGGAGGGTGGCTATGCAGAGTCGAGGTGGACACTTGACTCGTTGATGATATCAACGATCAGGGGGGGGGGTGGGGGTTCGGAGCGATTGTTGACGGGGGGGGGGGGGGGTGAAGACGTGGCCGATAGATGAACTCTTTTTTCTTTTTTTTTTGGGGGGGGGCTTTTGGGGGCCCTAGTAGTGGCCCGGGGCCCCAAGCAATTGCCTGGTATGCCTAATGGGACGCGGCGCCTCTGTCAACGATTATGAATTCAGTTGGACGTTCAATATTCCCCCTCAATGCTCCCTTATCTCAATGGCTCACTGAGAGATGATTCATCTCATCTAGGGCGCAATCACACTTGGGTAGTGGTGTTGCTTCTCTGTCTCCACAGAGACAACGCAGCGATATGATCATGACATGAGCAGTTGACTTTTTACTTGAGAGAAAGTGAAATCCGCGAGCTGCTGATCATGTGAGGGAAGGGGATGCAGTCGTATTAAACAATGACGTTGAAAGATGGTGCGATCTACGAGAGAGACGCTGAGGAACGAGGCTTTGTCAGGATAAAAAACAAGTGGTCAGCAAAGTAAAGAATATGTTGGCGTTTTTGCACTTGTAAATAGTTAGTCGTGTTTGTAGCCTACACTCAGACGTGAACTTATTCTTGCATGCGGGTGTCTTCATTCATAAAAAAATAAAAACATTCAGGAGTGTGCAAAATATTCTAAAGAGGTCTAGACTGTGCTCAGCCCCGCCTTCTCCAGTGAACCAAGAAAGCCTGCGCCGTGACGAACGGGGGATTTTTGATCAAAAACTCAACTTTCCTAACGCACCAACGTGAACCGCTTGCCGTCATGTTTATTGTGTAATGGGGTAGAAGGTCGCATGGACTATACATCATCCAGCTCAGGTTTCGTAGCCATGCGTGTGCGCGTGTCGGCTCTTTAGCATCTGTTCCGTGGCCTGAGCACACCTCTCCCAAGTGTGCTCAGGCCACGGAGTGGAAGTGGACTTGAGTACGGTTGGCGTGCTCACACTAGCCACACAATCTAGACTTGAGCACGGTACAGGTGTGAAACGGACTTGGGCACGGTACAGATGGCCTAGTGTGAGTGCGCCCTCACTAGACCATCTGTACCCTAACCCTAACCCTCACTAGGCCATCTGTACCCTAACCCTAACCCTCACTAGGCCATCTGTACCCTAACCCTAACCCTCACTAGGCCATCTGTACCCTAACCCTAACCCTGGAACCGCGGAGCCGTCGCACTTACAACAGAATGAAACCCAATAAACCACCAATGTGTGCAGGGTCCGGAGGGTAAATTGGGGTTCTAGCTCAGTGGCGATTCTAGAAAATTTTACATGGGGTGGCAGAAGGGTGGCAAGTTAAATTCAAGGGTGGCAAATCACACACAAAAAGTCAAGTCAAGTCAAGTCTTTTTATTGTTGGAAACACACATGCCTGGTGTCTATATGTATTTATTTATACCAATCGCTAATGAAAACAGTTAACATATTGTGTCTATCTTTCTGTTTGTCTATATTTTAAGTTTTGTGTGTCTGTCTGTGTGTCTGTCTGTCAGTCTTGCGTCTATCTACCCGTCCATCTCTACACAAAAGACTTAATGATTCAGTGTGGTTCCCTTCGGGTTAATCCGCCCATCATCCGAGCACATCGGGAAACAGCCACTGAAAAGCCAATTTAATACTTATTTTCTCTCCCTTTGATTAATATTAAATCAATTTAATATTTGATTGATTTACATCACCTCGTTGTGATGGGTTGTCATTGTTAATATTCATAAGGAAAGGGCTTGTGGATTCTCTGCCTGTGGAGTTGCGTGTTTGGGCGGTCCCATTGTGCGCCGGCTGGACTTGATGTGGTGTCGATCGTTTGAAAAGTAATTGTGTTGTCTGTTACCTGAGAGAAGGGCTGGGCAACACCTCCTGCCTTTGCACTGTGAAAGCGCGTGCGCGCGCGCGCGTGCGTGTGTGTGTGTGTGTGTGTGTGTGTGTGTGTGTGTGTGTGTGTGTGTGTGTGTGTGTGTGTGTGTGTGTGTGTGTGTGTGTGTGTGTGTGTGTGTGTGTGTGTGTGTGTGTGTGTGTGTGTGTGTGTGTGTGTGTGTGTGTGTGTGTGTGTGTGTGTGTGCGCGCGCGTTTGGATCTGTCCGATCTCGAAACCCCACCGTCAATCGCAATCAGTGTGTCAATGGCGAGCACGCACTCGTCCACACACGAACACAACAGGCATGCAGATTTAAGACACATGCGACCACCCATCACATTTTCTTGATTCAAGTTTCAGCTGTACTGTACCTTTTTTCATCACTGCAAGCGTACAGTTGGCTTGTCTCCAGTTCTTTGGCTTTCAAACCGTTTCTGTCTTCATTTGAATGAAGTGGCAGATGCGCACGGTGAGAAGAGAGCAAATAGGATTCATGGACTCAACCATTTTACAGGGGAGGGGGGACATAAAGATTTTAGTTCTTAAACTTAAACAAGTTACCAATGAGATCAACAGCTTCAGTAGCAAAAAATATAATACCATTCAATAAATGTATATTGGAGACACTTCTAACAACCTGGGTGGCAAGTGGGGTGGCAAGCATTTTTTGGGGGGTGGCAGCTGTCACCCCGGTAGTTTCGCCACTGTTCTAGCTCAAACAGGCAATTTACCTCGGGGAGTGTAAACGCGCGGACCGTGCCACCAAAAAGGCGTGCATAAAGCGTCCTATTTGGCATTGTAAAAACGCTCAGTGAGAGAGGGCTGTTCCAAATAACAGACATGCAAACGGCGCGCTTTTTGGCGCGAGTCGCTTTTGTATCATACATTTTGGGGACCTGTGTGGTTCGTGCAGATCCGAAGAGTTTTTTTTGCGTCGATCGGTGCGCGCGTACAGGTGTCAATATTCCGTAATCTGACTGACTGAGACCCCCCGTGCCTTCGAAGTAAAGAAAAGGGATTCCGGAAATGATTTTGTTATGGGACCAATCCAGGCCCCCAGGATAGGCGCATACTTCCGCAATCCACCAGGGCTGTGGACGGGGGTCCGTCATTTCATGTGGCCCAGAAGTAGATATCGCCGTCCACTCCAATACAAGTGGGGAACAGGATTGTGTCTCCGCAAAAAATGTCTGGATATCAATCAAAGGCTCATAATTACCTTCATGCCATGTCCTAAAAAAAATGTAAGTTTTTTCTTTCCATAACGCCACCTCAAGCATTTTATTAGCCGTTATCTCACTGGGGAAGAGGGGTGTGCAGCTGAAAGGAGTCCTCGTGAAACAAATGGCATCCGAGAGGGCCTAGTTCAGTGCTCCGTTAACGTGTCCGATTTTTGGACTGGTTCATCTGCTGATCAATAACTCTCACGGTCCTCTGCTTGCGATCATTGTGATTCATCATGTATTGATCCATTTATTCAAAAGATCCAAAGACAAAGAAGCGGTGCATTACGGTATCAGTTCTATATTTCTGCATCCGGTACGTCACGGACTAGGCCACGTGTCTTGGCCCCATAACGCGGAAGCAAATCGCTCCTGTATGTTACCCTGCGCCACTGAGCAGTTTGTATAGGAATGAATGGGCGGCCATTTTCCAGTCCGTGGTCCATCCTTTATTATGTCCATGGACCAATCACAGCCCTTGCCGTCGCGTCGAAATATTGGATGCGCATGCGCACGGTAGAGCTTAGATCGGGCTCAGAAAATCAAGCCCGACCCCGACCCTCTGCACGTTCTGTCCCGACACATTAACTGTAATTAGGAGCCCTAGCCCGATTTCAACCCGACATTTATTTTAACACATATGTAACTTTGTACACATTTGTTACTAGGCCTACTCAGCTAAATATATATGTAAGGGATAATGTATAGAACGCCGGTCATTATCGGGAAAATAAGCCCCGACAGGGCGAGCAGGACACCGACGCGCAGCGAAGGCGTCTTGCTTCGCCCTGAAGGGGCTTATTTTCGAAAATGACCGGCGACGTTTTATACATGATCCCGCTTATTACACGGCTACCTGCCAAAACTAAAAAAATAACTTTACATGGTGCGCCTTTTTACAATTTATTCGTTACCAGCATTCATTCATCATTTTTTCACGATGTCTTGTTTTTAAAAGATTTATGATGACTTTATGCTCTGTAAGGTGACCTTG
Source organism: Gadus macrocephalus (assembly GCF_031168955.1). NCBI lineage: Eukaryota > Metazoa > Chordata > Actinopteri > Gadiformes > Gadidae > Gadus > Gadus macrocephalus. Next base: position 24,849,393 of record NC_082382.1, read on the forward strand.
GGTGGCTTGAAAGGCGCCTCTAAATTAAATGTATTATTATTATTATTATTATTCGTAGTGTTGATCAGCAATAATAAAGTGTCCGCAAAGACGGTGACGTCGCTTAGCAACAGAAGACACTGGGGTTAACGAGTCACCGGACTAGCTACCAAAGTGAACGGAGTGTTCCACGGCATTGAGAAGACCTGTGTAATAAAGGCCTATAATATTTCTGTTTATGGCATAGATTTCTCCTCAGATTAGGCCAATAAACCAATGATAAAAATAAAAATAAAAATGCTTGATCAAAGGCCCGACCCGAGGATAGTGGTGGGAAATATCGGAGAAGGATGCACTTATTGTGCAGCAGGACGCAGGGTGCTTGTGCAGTTGGAAGTGGTCATGGCTAAAATTAGAAGCCATGACTGAGGTGAATACAGTGAAGCATAACTTTCCACTGTCTGACTTTTTCAAAGAAATTGAGAAAAGAGGATGTGCTAAATGCACACACTGCATTAAAGAAATGAATTATGCCAGCAGGTGTGTACTAGGGATCGACCGATACCGATATTTTTTCATCAGCCGATACGCCGATACACCGATACCGACTTTCTTGAGTTTTTTTATTTTTTTTAAGAAACATTTATTGAACTTCAATATAAAAAACAATATTTAACAAATAGTAAAAACAGGTGAAGTAGAACAAGTGAGAACAAGTAGATGAACAATATTTAACAAATAGTAAAAACAGGTGAAGTAGAACAAGTAAGAACAAGTAGATGAACAATATTTAACAAATAGTAAAAACAGGTGAAGTAGAACAAGTAAGAACAAGTAGATGAACAATATTTAACAAATAGTAAAAACAGGTGAGGTAGAACAAGAATAAAAAAAATATAAAAAAATAGGCGAAAATCAGCCGCGTATCGGCCGATACCGATACACGTAAAAAACGCGAATATCGGCCGATAATATCGGCCGATATATCGGTCGATCCCTAGTGTGTACATGCCCTGTATGCACACTGTAAGGCAGACATTCATCGGAGGACAGTGACAACAACAAACTACACAAAGTGTTGCACAGCTTCTCCGAAACCCTCTTCCAGATAACCCCTAAGCAGCAGATATGATCAGGGACAGTGCCAGGCCTATACTGCCAGTACCTGTACCTGTGATCGCATATCCAATGCAGAGGTGTGTGTTTGTGTGTGTGTGAAAATAAATTAACTTAGTTTAAAAAGGCACTTTAACCGAGTAACTAATATATTTTTTATCATATAGCATAGGCCTTCTCATGATAATAGGATATCATGCCGTCATATTTTTTCCGCCTTCGGGTAGCTCTCTCTTTTTTTGTCATACATGTGTTTGCATCCCAGAAATAAGCCACAAAGTCAGTAAAGTGTCAACTGTGTTCTCTGTGTTGTTCTACTAAACAGCGGACGCTTGGTGGTGACGTATTACGACGTGATGACGTACAAGAGGCCACCGTAGTCCGGCCCAGTTGAGATTGCCTAGTGTGAGCACAGGCCAGCTCACAGCGCTGGTCGTCTCAAGTGAACATGCCTTCACACTTTTTCAATAAATATTCAAACAATACTTGTATAACGTCCACCCCTAATGTATTGATAAATAAACTATAATATTCACTTACTTTGTGTGGTTCTGACAAGACGATGTGCCATTTGAGAATGTTCCATCAGTACAGTGAAGGCACTTTGTGTCTTTATCTGCTGTTCCTGTATGAATATAAAGATGTTTTATTAGAACACGATCATTCTCAAATGTGGTGTGAACATTACATTTGTTTAAAACATTAAGTCAAATATTGCAACTACCTTCACCAAAATTGTTTGGCGTGAGCTCCGGGGAAGAAGAAAACAGAGAATTGTATTTCAAAGGTGTTTCTATCCTTTCTATCCAGACTCATTGCCAGACTGTTGTATTTGATCATGGAATAACTTGGACACCAATACATTAAATGAATGAATAGAATCAGGAGATGTTTAAAGCTATACTTTAAAGTTCAGGTCTCTTGTTGAATTGGTGTCTAAACATCAAGAAGACGTCCTGAATAAATTAAAGTTTAAATAAAAAATGCAGTTAAATAAAGTTGATGTGCAGTATAGAACACCAACCTCTTTGACCGATGTAATGACCAGGACTGCAAACCGTGTGTCTCTGAGCGGCCCTACATCCACCTCTGTTAGAGTCACTACAGAAGAATCCATCCAGGACCTCACACACAGCATCTGATGTTGATGAACACGACTTCTTCACCTTCAGGCCGAGACCTGTCAATCACAACAGTTACAGACGAACCTGAGAGTACACAACTTCTGATATAAACATGAACACCACAACTTCTGATATAAACATGAACAACACAACTTCTGATATAAACATGAACAACACAACTTCTGATATAAACATGAACGACAGAACATCTGACATAAACAAAAACAACACAGCGTCCTCATCAACACAACATATGGGGGTTGCATGGGGGGCATTTCCATTAAATTACAGATGTACCTGCATCACACTTTGTACAGCTAGAGCATTGCTTCAATTCATTACGGCCGGCTTTGAAAGTACTATTGGGGCACATTGAACACTTTGTAATCCTTTCATGTAACTCTGAGCAGTCCTTTTCAACATGCATTCCTGTTGAAAAGAAAAGGTGGAATATGTAATTTAGTTTTGATTCATCCTAATTCATTTGTTCATTTGTTCACTTCAATCAAATATTTAATTCATAAATTTAACAACAGTTCATGAATGTGGTTCCTACCAGGACGGCATGAAGGGCAACATTCTAATCCCCGTCTATATTCATCCGGGGGACAAGTTGCTGATACCATAGCAGACTGGCCAACTAATGTTGCTACTGATAATCCGAAACATATTGTTAAAATGAGGATCCCCATGCTGTGCAGTTTGACCCGGTCTCTTCAAATTCCGAAATATCTGGGGAGAGATTAAAAATAAATAAATACAACAGTTAGAAAAGAAAAGTACTAACTTGCTTTAAAAACACATTGCTTTACACATTGGGTAAAGCATTGGGAAGTAAACCTAGCTGTACCTACCTCGATGGTTTCTCGACGGCGATCCGCGTATTGTGACAGGATCCAGGCGGTGTTCCAGCCAGGGGAACTACCATATATATAGTTATATTATATCTATGGTTCCGCCCATGTGCATGACGTCGGACAGACTACCCCTTTGCGATTGGCTGCCCAAACACTGGCCTCGGGGGGGGGGCGTTGTCATTTTACTTTGGTTTTATGGTGGATGCCACACTGATGGCTATTATATCAAATGAGGGCGGCTTTGGCGAGGACCAAACGCGGTTTTTGATCTACCTGATGCGGCAGCAAATCGAGACCGAAGGCGAAGGTCTCCCAAAAACACTGGCTGGTTTATATTCCTCCGTAAAGTGCTGTAGTGCTTTCAGGCACGTCCAGTGGGGAGGAGACCTCGGGGAAGACCCAGGACTAGGTGGAGAGATTATATCTCAACACTGGCCTGGGAACGCCTCGGGATCCCCCCGTCAGAGTTGGTCAATGTGGCCCGGGAAAGGGAGGTCTGGGGCCCCCTGCTTGAGCTGCTCCCCCCGCGACCCGACCCCGGATAAGAGGACGAAAATTAGATGAGACAAAAGATGTGGGAGCGTATGATAATGGCCGTTTTTAGGAGACCGGTACTTTGGAACATGAGGATCGACATATACAGAGATAAAAACAAAACCAACCAGGCTTGGAAAGAGATCGGTGAGGAGTTTGGCCTGCCAGGTACTTAAAAGTTTTGTGAAAAACATAAAAACTTTCATACGGTATCTCCGTAAAACGACGGCGAAAGTTAAATTTTTTGAACGTATAACGGACATACCGGACAGAAATTTTACGGAGGGGAGGAGTCTTGGAGGAAAAACGGACATTACGGAGAATCACATAGGAATGAATGGACTTTCGGTCGGAGACGGTTGGATCGCATACGAGAATGTACGTATGTGGAAACGAGGCGTTAGCTCTACGTGCGCATTCAATATTTTGTAAAGGCCGATTTATAGTCCTCCGTAAAGTGCTGTACGTAGACACGGAAAGCCTGTCGGAGACCCTCTCGGTAGCTTACGTGCGCATCCAATATTTTTTAAACTATCCGTCGACTCATCGGAGACGGCAAGGGCTGTGATGGGTCCTCTAACAAAATAATTTCCAGAATCACTTATCCGGTTTGACTTTGACCCAGAGAACTGTGGTAACTTCCTCTTTCTGGACTGGTTGCCGTAACACATACTATCCATGCGAGGGCGCTCGCAGGCAAGTGCAGAATGAATGGGAGTCCCCCCACGTCCTAGGACGTCTAAATAGAGCAGATCTATGTGATGGACGTTTAAATAGAGCAGATCTATGATGGACGTTTAAATAGAGCAGATCTATGTGATGGACGTCTAAATAGAGCAGATCTATGTGATGGACGTTTAAATAGAGCAGATCTATGTGATGGACGTTTAAATAGAGTAGATCTATGTGATGGACGTTTAAATAGAGTAGATCTATGTGATGGACGTTTAAATAGAGCAGATCTATGTGATGGACTACTAAATAGAACAGATCTATGTAATAATAATTCTTTATTTCAGACCCAGGAGGATCCATTTCAACACAAACAAAATAAACAAATAACCAAACAGAGTAAAAAAAAAAATACACAAATTCACAATATTCAGTGCCGAGCATACAGACATGATCGCCAATGGTTCCACAGTCTGGAAGAAAATCTAACCGAACTGCATAGAGGGTTGGCCAAAACTGCAATTAAGTTATTTTCGGACTCAGATGCCCTACACATAAATCCATACATCAGGCCACGTAACACAGCAGAGCAGGTAGGGACCCCAACACTTGCAAATATTTGGCTTGCGCTGGACGTTTATATAGAGCAGATCTATGTGATGGTGGGGACTTCCTAGGACGTTTAAATAGCTGACGCCATTCATATTGAATTGGTTCTTAATATGTACATTGATATTTCTGGTATGTTTTATACTTTTTTTTTTTTTTGACGGTGCTGAAGCTGGGTGGCTTCAGGTCGTACCAAGTCCAGACTCAAGTCACTCCCTGAGTCTCCTTGCTCGGGCTCTGAGCTATGTTCTTAGTGTGTGGTCACATTGGAGGCCCGATATCTCAGTAATGAAAGAGGCTGTAAGAATATGGTGTTTAACACATCTTCAGTTGTAGGACAGTAGCAATAGGTTTTGTAGACAAGGTTCGGCAGTGATCGTTTGAATAAATATACATCTTTATTTTTTTTGAAAGTCTTCAATAATAAAAATAAATATACAAATAAATACACATTTATATAGCATACGAGACTGTTCATTCAGTGCCTTAAAATGTCCTTATTTGCTGTTCCTGTACAAATATTAATGTATGTGGTACAACACAGACACTGAAAGAGATCAGGAAACCGCCAAAGCTTGTTATTTAGAACATTAAAAATGTAATACGAAGCCGAGTTGGTGGACATCAGCCGTTTATCAAGGTTTTTCCAGCATTGGCAAACCGTTTTCATAGTCTCACTGATTTCTCCCATGAGCTCAAAGGCAGTTATTATCTAACACTGTCCACACGTGGCTTCTACACCCAACTTTGGTCCTATTCACACATCATGTTATTACTCTGAAGACAACGGTACAGTCTCTTCCCGCCAGGGGCGTAATAGGTCCTTGAACAAACCGTACATGAGGCAAGGCAACTACATGAGGCCGACTCAAAGTGCTTCACGTAGAAACAGTCATATAATAAAATAAAACAAAAGAAAATAGGTTAAAAAAAAGTAAAATCCAGCAGCAGACCTGTAAACTGACTGGGAGGGGAGACCCAGGCTGATAGATAAAACTGGATGAATCACCTGGAGGCCTGGAGGGGTGATTCAGTCACAATAAAAATACTAAGTAGTGCTAAGTAAAACAAAATAGACGCTGAAGTTAGGAAAAACAAAACAAATAGGGCAAACAGTATAAATTATAAAGTGGCCTAGTGCCAGTTCGTCACAGTACAGTAAAGGATGTAAATGCAATGTACAAAATCTAAGAAGTGCTTTGAAAGATACATACATCAATCGCTGTTGTACAGCCTAATGGCTGACGGCACAAAGGAGCACTCAGTCTTTGCCCCTGGGGCAAATTAGGCCTAAACATTTTTTTTTGTTTGGTTCCGGTTTCCGACAGACCCCGTCAATTTATGTGCGACCCAAATTATTTTATGAGCTTTAAAAAAAAAAAAACGTTTTAGTACAGCCCCTCTTCATTCTGTACAAGGATGAGCGCATTCTCTCGTTTTTAAATGAAAAAACCCATCATCACCCATCATTCGCTGCCGCTGGAAAAAATAAAATAAAAAAATAAAATAAATTCCCTACCTACCCATGACCTCAACTGACGACCAACAGGAACCAAACTTTTTTTTTGTTAGGCCTTAATCTGTGGCTGAAGGTTCTCCCCATCTCAACATAAAGGCCAGACCCAGACTGAGGGGGGTGGACTGGGAGGGGGGCACCAGACTGAGGGGGGTGGACTGGGAGGTGAAGGGGGGCACCAGACTGAGGGGGGTGGACTGGGAGGTGAAGGGGGGCACCAGACTGAGGGGGGTGGACTGGGAGGTGGAGGGGGGGGACCAGACTGAGGGGGGTGGACTGGGAGGTGAAGGGGGGCACCAGACTGAGGGGGGTGGACTGGGAGGTGAAGGGGGCGTAGTGTTATGGCGTGTTTCCACTGCAGGGTGCGGTACGGTTCGGTTTGCAAAGGTGCGGAACGGATTGCGTTTCCACCTCCAAAAGTTGATTGGTTGACAGAATCGTCACGTCCGGGCGACGTGGGGATAGAAACAAACAAACAGTAGCCTCGAGGTATTATTCTTTACAATGAACATGTCGCGTCAAACGCTTGCTTGGGCGAACAAGGAGGTGGAGACGTTCCTCTGCATTCTTGGGGAGGGAGACATTGTTTACGATGTTTACGTAGCTGCCGCGGCGATCGACATCCGGCGTACCTTAAAGGGTACTGTCGGCGGTGGAAACACGACCTCGGAACTGAGCGGGGCTACACCGCCCCTCCCTACCGGACTGAGGCGAACCGACCCGTACTGCACCCTGCAGTGGAAACGCGGCATTAGGAGAGACTATGGAGATGGACTAGGCGCCTCCAATTTCACTCTTCAAGTGGACAGACTGACCATTTACAGTGATGGTATGTTTGTCAGAAGAAGGTGAAACAATAGGATTGTCCTCACAATGGACTGAGACTGACACAGATCCATTATGTGTGGGGCTTGAGGGTCGGGCTGGACCCAGACCCTGGTCACCATGATGATCATCCATAGTTCCATCAGGGATAGTTATGGTACATTCTTGTTGGTCCCTGGTTGGTTCAGGACCGTCAGTGGACCTTAGTGGTGTAGTCACTGGGAGAGAAGGCAGCAGAGAGTCAGGACATACAGCCAGCCTCCACATGCAGCAACACTCACTGAAGACTGAAGCCCAGTGGAGCAGCTCTGCAGCTGGGTACTCTCAGGTCACAACCGGACACACAACCAGACACCGCCAAAAACACAACCAGACACACACCACCAGACACAGCCAGAAACACAACTAGACACACCACCAGAAACACAACCAGAAACACACAACCTCGAAACAGAACACCAGAGGATCAAGCTACTGAATACACTTTTAATCCTTGTATTTTATATAGCATACTGTTTAGACTCTGGTTTAGCCTCTTCACAGAAGAGTGAATAGATATTAATAAAAAAATAGATATCACTAAAGTTATCTGTTACTAATTTACTAAATGAAACATGTGGAATATGAACTTACCAGTTATCTCCTTCTCCTCTTCCTGTGTTTCACTTTTCTATAAAATAAAAAATGTAAATAAAATATCAATATCGGGTTCACAATAAAATCATCATATAATAACTCCACCACTGCCAGCTAGGTTCACACATATTATTGTGTTCTGTATCAAACCAGTAATAACACTTACCTTATCACGTCTTTGATTAGCCTTTTCTATATAGAGATAAACAATACAGTAACATGTCAGGACAGCAGTCTATCATTCAACATAACCCAGATACACGTTAGTTACATGATACATTTTAGATTAATGCAACACTTACCTCTTTTTTTCTTGTGCAGAATAAGGCCTCCGATTATCAAAGCCATTACGACTCCTGGTATTACTATTCCTGCCACTAGTCCTCTATGTGGACCATGTTCTCCACATTCTGAATCAGTTGAATCAGTTCCTGGTCTCATCAGTTTCAGTCCCACAGATTCACATCTGAAATGAGAAGGACCAGACAACAGGTTTAGTTTCAGGGTGTGTAGTGTATATCCTATCCTGGGGGGCAGGATATTAGACCGGGTGTTTGGCTCCTGGTCCAAAGGTACTGGGATCGATCCCCAATGTCCACATGAGCCATCAGTAGGCCTTCAGCTAGGTTCTTGAGCGATGGCGTTATTCCACTATACTCTACTGGCTCGGCCCGGTCCGGCTGGGTTGCATGTCCGTTACAACCGGGCTTCTCGCTTGGAGGCGTGTCTGTCAGTGATGACGCACTTGTCTTGAGTCAATGACGCAACAACACTCACACTAGTCTTGGCTTTCACTTTTATATTATAGCCTACCATATATTCTGATTGATTAGTTTAAAATGCATTTAATATAGTCTGGATGTTTCAGACGAATGGCGACCCACACAATGATATTTACATTTACATTCAGGGCATTTAGCAGACGCTTTTATCCAAAGCGACTTACAATAAGTACATTAGTCACAAGAAGAAGTGCATCAATATATCGCTGTCGGTACAGTAAGGATGTTCATAGAACCAAGTGCAAGTACAACAATCGCTAGGCTAACCCATTCCCCGTGTTACAGCCATGATAGCAGCTACTGCAGTTGCTACACAGTTAAGTACTATAATACAATACAACACAATACAATACAACACAATACAATGTACAATGGTGGCCAGAAGGGGGAGGGTGGCTATGCAGAGTCGAGGTGGACACTTGACTCGATGATATCAACGATTATGAATTTAGTTGGACGTTCAATATTCCCCCTCTATGCTCCCTAATCTCAATGGCTCTCTGAGAGATGATTCATCTCATCTAGGGCGCAATCACACTTGGGTAGTGGTGTTGCTTCTCTGTCTCCACAGAGACAACGCAGCGATATGATCATGAGCAGTTGACTTTTTACTTGAGAGAAAGTGAAATCCGCAAGCTGCTGATCATGTGAGGGAAGGGGATGCAGTCGTATTAAACAATGACGTTGAAAGATGGTGCGATCTACGAGAGAGACGCTGAGGAACGAGGCTTTTGTCAGGATAAAAAACAAGTGGTCAGCAAAGTAAAGAATATGTTGGCGTTTTTGCACTTGTAAATAGTTAGTCGTGTTTGTAGCCAACACTCAGACGTGAACTTATTCTTGCATGCGGGTGTCTTCATTCATAAAAAAATAAAAACATTCAGGAGTGTGCAAAATATTCTAAAGAGGTCTAGACTGTGCTCAGCCCCGCCTTCTCCAGTGAACCAAGAAAGCCTGCGCCGTGACGAACGGGGGATTTTTGATCAAAAACTAAACTTTCCTAACGCACCACCGTGAACCGCTTGCCGTCATGTTTATTGTGTAATGGGGTAGAAGGTCGCATGGACTATACATCATCCAGCTCAGGTTTCGTAGCCATGCGTGTGCGCGTGTCGGCTCATTAGCATCTGTTCCGTGGCCTGAGCACACCTCTCCCAAGTGTGCTCAGTCCACGGAATTGAAGTGGACTTGAGTACGGTTGGCGTGCTCACACTAGCCACACAATCTAGACTTTAGCACGGTACAGGTGTGAAACGGACTTGGGCACGGTACAGATGGCCTAGTGTGAGTGCGCCCTCACTAGGCCATCTGTACCCTAACCCTAACCCTCACTAGGCCATCTGTACCCTAACCCTAACCCTCACTAGGCCATCTGTACCCTAACCCTAACCCTGGAACCGCGGAGCCGTCGCATTTACAACAGAATGAAACCCAATAAACCACCAATGTGTGCAGGGTCCGGGCGGGTAAATTGGGGTTCTAGCTCAAACAGGCAATTTACCTCGGGGAGTGTAAACGCGCGGACCGTGCCAGCAAAAAAGCGTGCATAAAGCGTCCTATTTGGCATTGTAAAAACGCTCAGTGAGAGAGGGCTGTTCCAAATAACAGACATGCAAACGGCGCGAGTCGCTTTTGTATCATACATTTTGGGGACCTGTGTGGTTCGTGCAGATCCGAAGAGGTTTTTTTGCGTCGATCGGTGCGCGCGTACAGGTGTCAATATTCCGTAATCTGACTGACTGAGACCCCCCGTGCCTTCGAAGTAAAGAAAAGTGATTCCGGAAATGATTTTGTTATGGGACCAATCCAGGCCCCCAGGATAGGCGCATACTTCCGCAATCCACCAGTGCTCAGAGGCCAAGCCTGGTATTGCAGCTGTTTAAGCTGGCTGTGGACGGGGGTCCGTCATTTCATGTGGCCCAGAAGTAGATATCGCCGTCCACTCCAATACAAGTGGGGAACAGGATTGTGTCTCCGCAAAAAATGTCTGGATATCAATCAAAGGCTCATAATTACCTTCATGCCATGTCCTAAAAAAATGTAAGTTTTTTCTTTCCATGACGCCACCTCAAGCATTTTATTAGCCGTTATCTCGCTGGGGAAGAGGGGTGTGCAGCTGAAAGGAGTCGTAGTGAAACAAATGGCATCCGAGAGGGCCTAGTTCAGTGCTCCGTTAACGTGTCCGATTTTTGGACTGGTTCATCTGCTGATCAATAACTCTCACGGTCCTCTGCTTGCGATCATTGTGATTCATCATGTATTGATCCATTTATTCAAAAGATCCAAAGACAAAGAACCGGTGCATTACGGTATCAGTTCTATATTTCTGCATCCGGTACGTCACGGACTAGGCCACGTCTCTTGGCCCCATAACGCGGAAGCAAATCGCTCCTGTATGTTACCCTGCGCCACTGAGCAGTTTGTATAGGAATGAATGGGCGGCCATTTTCCAGTCCGTGGTCCATCCTTTATTATGTCCATGGACCAATCACAGCCCTTGTCGTCACGTCGAAATATTGGATGCGCATGCGCACGGTAGAGCTCATGGTGCGTTCGAGTATTCTCTGCGAGCCGACTCGGATCTCGGATCGGACGCCACGCCCACACTAAAATCGTTTTATTATGTTTTGAGTGTAGGTCGTCGGAGAAAAACATGGACGCCACCCGGAAAGCTATTGTTGCGGTAGCATTGGCCGACTACTTCTACTATTTTCATTTATATTATTTTAGGACTACGAAATAATATAAATGAAACGGTGCGTTTTCACCGTACGAAAACGCAGCCATTTGAACTTCTACAATTTTCACTTCATTTCATGTTTCAATGTATCTTCTGCATATGTAAGTTATTACAGCAATACGAGTGATTGAAATTGCGATTTAAACCACCAAAGCGGTCCAAACACAATGAAAACAGTTCACTACATGTCACACTGGGCGCATCCATCTTCAATTCTATCTCGGAAGCCTCGCTCGGTCACCGCTGAGTTCAAACGAGATGGCGAGATCGACTTCCGAGGAAAAGGGGCGTGTTTGTGCGTGTCGCTAGGCAACGTCCTCGGAGCTCCGAGACGGATGGATATTAAAACGCACCATTAGATCGGGCTCAGAAAATCAAGCCCGACCCCGACCCTCTGCACGTTCTATCCTGACACATTAACTGTAATTATGAGCCCTAGCCCGATTTCAACCCGACATTTATTTTAACACATATGTAACTTTGTACACATTTGTTACTAGGCCTACTCAGCTAAATATATATGTAAGGGATAATGTATAGAACGCCGGTCATTATCGGGAAAATAAGCCCCGACAGGGCGAACAGGACACCGACGCGCAGCGAAGGCGTCTTGCTTCGCCCTGAAGGGGCTTATTTTCGAAAATGACCGGCGACGTTCTATACATGATCCCGCTTATTACACGGCTACTTGCCAAAACTAAAAAAATAACTTTACATGGTGCGCCTTTTTACAATTTATTCGTTACCAGCATTCATTCATCATTTTTTCACGATGTCTTGTTTTTAAAAGATTTATGATGACTTTATGCTCTGTAAGGTGACCTTGGGTGGCTTGAAAGGCGCCTCTAAATTAAATGTATTATTATTATTATTATTATTATTCGTAGTGTTGATCAGCAATAATAAAGTGTCCGCAAAGACGGTGACGTCGCTTAGCAACAGAAGACACTGGGGTTAACGAGTCACCGGACTAGCTACCAAAGTGAACGGAGTGTTCCACGGCATTGAGAAGACCTGTGTAATAAAGGCCTATAATATTTCTGTTTATGGCATAGATTTCTCCTCAGATTAGGCCAATAAACCAATGATAAAAATAAAAATAAAAATGCTCGATCAAAGGCCCGGCCCGACCCGGCCAGAGGATAGTGGTGGGAAATATCGGAGAAGGATGCACTTATTGTGCAGCAGGAAGTGGTCATGGCTAAAATTAGAAGCCACGACTGAGGTGAATTCAGTGAAGCATAACTTTCCACTGTCTGACTTTTTCAAAAAAATTGAGAAAAGAGGATGTGCTAAATGCACACACTGCATTAAAGGGGTGTACATGCCCTGTATGCACACTGTAAGGCAGACATTCATCGGAGGAAAGTGACAACAAGAAACTACACAAAGTGTTGCACAGCTTCTCCGAAACCCTCCTCCAGAAACCCCCTAAGCAGCAGATATGATCAGGGACAGTGCCAGGCCTACACTGCCAGTACCTGTACCTGTGATCGCATATCCAATGCAGAGGTGTGTGTTTGTGTGTGTGTGAAAATAAATTAACTTAGTTTAAAAAGGCACTTTAACCGAGTAACTAATATATTTTTTATCATATAGCATAGGCCTTCTCATGATAATAGGATATCATGCCGTCATATTTTTTCCGCCTTCGGGTAGCTCTCTCTTTTTTTGTCATACATGTGTTTGCATCCCAGAAATAAGCCACAAAGTCAGTAAAGTGTCAACTGTGTTCTCTGTGTTGTTCTACTAAACAGCGGACGCTTGGTGGTGACGCATTACGACGTGATGACGTACAAGAGGCCACCGTACTCAGGCCCAGTTGAGATTGCCTAGTGTGAGCACAGGCCAGCTCACAGCGCTGGTCGTCTCAAGTGAACACTTTTTCAATAAATATTCAAACAATACTTGTATACCGTCCACCCCTAATGTACTGATAAATAAACTATAATATTCACTTACTTTGTGTGGTTCTGACAAGACGTTGATGTGCCATTTGAGAATGTTCCATCAGTACAGTGAAGGCACTCTGTGTCTTTATCTGCTGTTCCTGTAGGAATATAAAGATGTTTTATTAGAACACGATCATTCTCAAATGTGGTGTAAACATTACATTTGTTTAAAACATTAAGTCAAATATTGCAACTACCTTCACCAAAATTGTTTGGCGCAAGCTCCGGGGAAGAAGAAAACAGAGAATTGTAATTCAAAGGTGTTTCTATCATTCGACTCATTGCCAGACTGTTATTTGTATTTGATCAGGGAATAACTTGGACACCAATACATTAAATGTTAAGAGGCTGGGCTGAATAGAATCAGGAGATGTTTAAAGCTATACTTTAAAGTTCTGGGGCCGTATTCACAAAGGATCTTAGGGCTAAAAGTAGGTCCTAACTGGCGAATTTAGGAGTAACTCCTAAAAATAATGGGCGTGTCACTCTTAAATTTAGGACTCCTAACTTTTTTCACTAAGAGCAATTCACAAAGTATTTTAGGACTAAAAGTAGCACCTAAGTCTAGGAGAGCTTAAAAGTCCTCAAGAGGACTCCTAACTCAGTAAGACCTATTCACAAAGAATCTTAAAATGCCTGCGAGACGAAATGTTAGGGTATTCAACTTATTGTGGAGTTAATGCGCGATGCAATAACATCCCCGACTAACAGGAATAATCCGATTAGTCCCGAAATAAAATGTTATAAAGTTATAAAGTTATAAAAAAATATATATAACTTATAAAAAATAAAAATAATTGCGCCATCAAAAGACGAGGACGTGTTCGTCAATAGGAAGAAAGTGCATTCCATCAACACGCAGGTTGTTTTTGATGCAAATTTTAACATAGCCTACTGGATGTTGTTGCAAAGTGGCCTGGATCTTCAGCTACCCATGATTCGCGCATTTTAATGGTGAGTGGTCTGAGGCAGCTTTTTGAGATGTACCAGTTGGGTGTCACTTGCTGGGTGACAGTGACTATCCATGCAAGACGTGGCTCTAGACACCCGTCCCTACCTCAATCCACAACCGGGAGCACAGTTAAATGTAAGTGATTACGCAGATTACGCTTAGTCCTATGCGTAAAACACATCGTATTGGCTCTTTACGAGCACACAAACATACACGAAATGTTGTGGAGAGAGGAATTGGGCAGATGAAACGTCGGTTTCATGTCCTCCACGGCGAAATACGCCTCACCCCAGAGAGGGCAAGCACAGTAATCACTGTATGTGCCATTCTACACAACCTCTGCAAGCGGAGGAACATTCCACAGCCAGACGACGATGATGATGATGATGATGATGATGATGGCGATCAACATTACAAGGAATTTGGCCGTGTGGAACCGAGTGGACAGGCATTTAGGGATCACTTTGAAAACACATTTTAGGTAAACACCTTGGCACAAATCAGTCAACACTTGGGTAGTTCGTAACATTTATTTTCTTTTACGTATTTTTATTGTTTGCTTTCTCTCTCTCTTGAACGTGCAGGCTACAACGTCCTTATCGTGGTCTGCACAAAATTGTCATCATGCGTGTATTCTGCTAACTGCACTATAACTACTTAATAGGAATTCATTTCTAGCCTGGGCTATTTCCTTGTTTTTCGGTGATTCAGTGGGCTCGTCTGAACAACCAATCACCGAACAGCTTCTAAACTCGTGCACGAGAATTGACGTAATCCATAGCAACGGCGCGTCACTCTTAGTTCACTCTTTGTGATTTATCCTTAGTAAGAGTAGGTCTCAGCGGCTTTGTGAATAACTTTTAAGAAAAAACTCCTACGTAAAATGTTTTAGCGCGAGTTAGGAGCACTCCTAGCGGTAAGATAAAATGCTTTGTGAATACGGCCCCTGGTCTCTTGTTGAATTGGTGTCTAAACATCAAGAAGACGTCCTGAATAAATTAAAGTTTAAATAAAAAAGGCAGTTAAATAAAGTTGATGTGCAGTATATATATATAGAACACCAACCTCTTTGACCGATGTATTGTCCAGGACTGCAGCTCAGACGGTGTCTCTGAGCGGCCCTAAATCCACCTCCGTTAGAGTAACTACAGAAGAATCCATCCAGGGGCTCACACACAGCATCTGATGTTGATGAACACGACTTCTTCACCTTCAGACCGAGACCTGTCAATCACAACAGTTACAGAGGAACCTGAGTCAACCTGAGAGTACACAACTTCTGATATAAACATGAACAACACAACTTCTGATATAAACATGAACACCACAACTTCTGATATAAACATGAACAACACAACTTCTGATCTAAACATGAACAACACAACTTCTGATCTAAACATGAACAACACAACTTCTGATCTAAACATGAACAACACAACTTCTGATATAAACATGAACAACACAACTTCTGATATAAACATGAACAACACAACTTCTCTGATATCAATATGAACAACACAACGTCCTCATCAACACAACATATGGGGGTTGCATGGGGGGCATCTCCATTAAATAACAGATGTACCTGCGTCACACTTTGTACAGGCAGAGCATTGCTGCTCCTTAGTATGGCCTGCTTGGAAAGTACCATCGGGGCACGTTGAGCACTTTGTAATGCTTCCGTCTATGCAGTCCTTTACAAGATGCCATCCTGTTGGAAAGAACATTTTGAATATGTTGTAGACATAGACAGTATATGTTGGACATGTTGTAGATTTGTGGACCGATTTGTAGACGGTATCTGTTGTAGATTATTAGAAAGTAGATGTGGTATCTGTTGTAGAGAATTAGAAAGTAGATGTCGTATCGGTTGGAGATTATTAGAAAGTAGATATGGTATCTGTGGTAGAATATTAGACAGCAGATATGGTATCTGTTGTAGATTATTAAACAGTATATTTTCTATACGTTGTAGACTTTCAGACAGCGTGATAAAAGTTCAGATATTTGACTCTTACCAGGCGGACATTCAGGGCAACATTCCGTCCCTGCCTGGTATTCATTCGGGGCAAGACATTCGATTGAAGCAGCAACGCCAACATTATACGTAATAAACACTGAACATATTAACATGAATGGTAGAAACATGGTTGTCAGGTTTGTTTGGGCTTCAACCATCCAACTGCAGTCACAGACTCTTCTTGACCTTCAGAAATATCTGGGGAGAGATGAAAGAAAAGCATTTCATCAATTAAATAACGAGTTCTGGGGACGGGTTAGAAGATCATTTGGGGGTTTTGAAAAGAGTTGTGTTTGGTTCAATCAACTATTCATACTGTTCTGTAGTTTGTTATTATTTCTGTGTTGTAAATAAATAAAGATGTTATACCCCAGTTGCATGATTAAATGTACCCTACTTGACGTTACCAATAGGGGAATCGTATCTATGGTTCTGTAGACATAAGTTAATTAAGAATTGTACACTAAATTAAAATATCAGACGTCGATCCCCGTACAACGTCGATGTCTTGTCACCTTAAAATACATATCTGTATAAATACAGCGGACAATAGTCCTGTAGTGCTAATAGCACTAAAATGACATTTTGAAGAGAGACAGCGCTGCGAGTGACTCGAGTGAGAGGAGGCGGGGCTCTGGGAACTGTAGCGCTCAACTCGAGAGACAGAAGGTGCAGATGAAACTGGTGAGGCGATACTGCAGGAAAGGAGCGATGGAACCGT
Source organism: Gadus macrocephalus (assembly GCF_031168955.1). Taxonomy (NCBI): domain Eukaryota; kingdom Metazoa; phylum Chordata; class Actinopteri; order Gadiformes; family Gadidae; genus Gadus; species Gadus macrocephalus. Next base: position 24,866,428 of record NC_082382.1, read on the forward strand.
CGCAAAGTTCGTCCTCTTTTTCCTGTTTCGTATAGTCAAGCCTTCCTTTCAATTAACGGCATAACAACATTTGTTATAACTTCAATCCCAAATTGAAATATAAACGAACTAATTTAATCAGATATAACTAGAATATCAGATTAGATTTAAGGACAGAGTTTAGTTTACCTTGCTTTGAAGAACTTGAACTTGAAGAGTTCAAATTAATCAGAAAAAGTTCTGTCACACACCTCTGATAACCTATCATTGCATTCGCCACCAAGAAGCCCTGTGTGAAATGGTTCTGGAACTGGGGCCGTCGCGAGAAGGCAAGCAAACCAAGCAATTGCTTGGGGCCCCAAATTCCCGGCTCGGAAGTTTTGCTTGGGGTCCCCAAATTCCCTGAAACGGCATTATATGTTCCAGTATTTTTTGAGGGGGTGGCTCAGAATATGGAGATGTGACATACCCTACAGAATTGATAGGACCGCGGTCCTCAAACAAGTTTTCAAGCCTAGTAAAGTTAATGTAATAACTTATGTTTGATAATATTACTTTTATTCAGTTCGATCTTTGATTGATGAATTAATATTGGTTTTCTTAACTTGATCAAGTAAAGGGATTTATGTTATGGAGCAATTTTCTTAGTTGTTTACATATATTTTCAAATGCATGTACAAGTATGCAATGAATATTTGTACACTTGAAAAAAATAATAATTAAACCCAGAGTTATTTAATAACATCTTAAGGAATAGTTAAATTATAAAGTCTTACAGTGACAACCGGCCCTCAGGGGAGCTGACTTTTAAGACATTCTCTGGTGGCATGACAAAGTGCGCATGCGCTCAGACGTCAATGAGTCGTTTTTCCGGACACGGACAGAATAGATCTACGGGCACGACGCGGAGGGGGAAAACTCGTATCGATCATATTGACGCTAGAGTCGATCTTAAAAAACGAGACCTATTGTTTGTAGTATCGATGTTTTGTGATCGATCCGCGCAATTCCGTGACCGCTGGCCTGACCACGGTGGGAAAAGGCAGACGCGTTAACTCGCGCCATGTCGGCCTGCACATCGTATTTTGCAACGGGGTTAAAATCTCCCATTTACCGCATTTACTTATTCGAAATAAGATAAAACAGCTCTAGCCAGCGTTAACTTTTTCGCAAAGCTGTGGAAGTTTTTTCTGCCTTTACTTTTTAAAAGGGATATGCGACTTATGCTAACACCATCCCGGTATAGCCTAGCCGTAGACTGACGGCTAGCTCTGGCTAACACTAGCCAACCATCCCGGGATAGCCGTAGGCTGACGGCTAGCTCTAGCTACACCAGCCAACCTATCCGTAGGCTGACAGCTAGCTCTGGCTAACACTAGCCAACCATCTCGGGATAGACAAGCCGTAGACTGACGGCTAGCGCTGGCTAACACTAGCCAACCATCCCGGGATAGCCGTAGGATGAAAGCTAGCTCTGGCTACAACAGCCAACCTATCCATAGGCTGACAGCTAGCTCTGGCTAACACTAGTCAACCACCCCGGGATAGACCTGCCGCAGTCTTACAGCTAGCGCTGGTTACACCAGCCAATATAGCGGGTTATCACATCACTGAAATAAATAAGAGGGGACATTTGTGTTTTGGAAGTCCATACAGAACGTTATTCCTGAAATAAGAAGGGGCCATTTACATTCATGGTTCTTTCCAGGCAACCCGTAACCCGTGTTTTCACAACCCTCTGCCGGTGAAAGTGCCCTGGAACGGCAGTCAAACCCATAACTCACTAACCGTGAACTCATACCAGATCGCTTTTTTTTATGTTCTACATTGTAGTGATGATCTATCCTATATAATAATATAATCTTTAATGTTACATACCTAATGGGTTATGCTGGTGATCCACAGGCACGTCCTTATGTCTTGCGGCAGGTGGGTTTGTATCCGAGGGGGAAAAAAAACGTTTGAGCACACAAACTATTTTAGTGAAGTCCACAAACTATTTTTTGTCTGTCCATGTTTGGGGTGAAGGAAGAACATGAGAGAAGAGATCCATCTGTCGTGTCCTGTCGGCATGTCCAGCCTCACAGGTATGTCTTTTCTGAAGCATTATCACGAAAGATAAACAAAAATAACGCCACGCCCACCAGGTCTTCTCTAGGAAGCATGACGTATCAACCAATGAACGAGCGGGACGTCATGAGGACTGGATCAGGTCAACCTATCCAGCTACAGGAGATCAGAGCCATTTAAATTATACAGTCCCGCCAAACATTTTATATCATACTCTTATGTTATCTCTATCAGTCTTATCCCGGTGCCTGGAATACCCGATGGAAAAAGTTATTTCATGATTGGCATTCTAGTCCTTAGATTGGATAAATGTAATCGTGATACATGTTAGTTTAATGTAACCACGATACAAGTTAGTTTAATTTTAACAAGATACATGTTAACATGAAACATGTTAGTTTAATGTAATCGTGATACATGTTAGTTTAATGTAACCACAACTAGGAATGCACGATATAAACGATAAAAAATGGCCTACGATAGAGATTTTAGTTATATTGCTCTATCGCGATAATGCATGTTTCACGCGATCTATCCATGACCCGCGAAATATAAAGAGAGGGTCATGGGTAGAGCTACGAGCTGCAACCGTCTGCAACGCATCGTCCGCGACCCGTGAAATTTAAAAAGAGCCACGAGCTGCAACCAGCTGCATCGCATCATCCGCGACCCGCGAAATTTAAAGAGCCACGAGCTGCAACCGGCTGCAACGCATCATCCGCGACCCGCGAAATTTAAAGAGCCATGAGCTGCAACCGGCTTCAACGCATCATCGTCATCTAAGCAAATATGGCTGTAAGCGAAACGGAGGAGCTGGTGATTGCCCTCATTTCATGTTCATTTTAAAATTGTATGCGTTCACTTTGCACTTTTATGTTTTAATATCAAGTATCTGTGCACACACTTGGAAGATTTTCTTTATTTAAAATAGCCATGCCTAATACGTATTTCCCTAATTCACAGTATCCGTTTCTTTATTAACAAGACACCACCAGTTTTAATTTAATTAAGAGAAGTATACGTCATTACACAGAAGATTTTTTTCTTTGTTAAAGTCTCTGCAGCTACAACATTATGTTGTATGATTACAGTTTTGCACAATAAATGTTCTCAAAACGACATAGGCCTACTAAGTTTCTTTCTTTTGTTTTATACATTTAGCAATTTGGCTATCCTTAGAGTATATGTAACCTGTTCTGAAATGGTTCTATTATGATTTATATATCGTGATATATATCGTTATCGCAATAGGTTGCAATGTATATCGCAATATGGATTTTAGGCCATATCGCCCATCCCTAACCACAACGATACATGTTAGTTTAATGTTACCACGATACATGTTAACATGAAACATGTTAGTTTAATGTAATCGTGATACATGTTAGTTTAATGTAACATGATACATGTTATTTTAATGTAACCATAATACATGTTAGTTTAAAGTTACCATGATACGTTTTAGTTTAACGTAACCATGATACATGTTAGTTTAATGTAACACTTACCAATTTTCTTCCTCGGAATAATGGGTATGATTATTAAAGCGATTACCAGTATGACTGGTATTATTCCTGCCACATGTCCTCTCTCTGAACCATGTTCTCCACACTCAGAATCAGTGGAATCAGTTCCTGGTTTTATCTGCACCCGTCCCACAGATTCACATCTGAAAGGAGAAGGACCAGACAACAGGTTTAGTTGTACCGTGTGTAGTGTACTCCTGGTCCAAAGGTACTGGGTTTGATCCAATTATTGTACTGTATTGTTTAATGAACACCCGCTTAAATCCTGCGGAGTTGGCATGACGATGCACCTGAGAATGTGAGAATCTGAGAATGTTCCCCTTGTACATTTGAGGCACTCCGTGTCTTTGTCTGCTGTTCCTGTATGAATATTCATGTTTTATTGAAACACAACCATTTGCAGAGGTAGTGCAAACATTGCATTTATCAATTGTGACCAAAAATATGGCTTTTAACTTCTGCAATATAAAATAAAAGCAACCAGCTGAAATCCCACATGCCAGTAGGCATAAAGGGCAGTAAGTAATTAAAAAGGTTTTCCTGGCCATCTACTCATTACCAGACTGTTGTAGATGATCATGCAGTAACTTGCACACTAATACATTAAATCGCAAGAAGATGGATGGCATGGCTGAATATATTCAGTAGATGTCAATTTATTTAGCCTAACTACTTATCTATACCAAATCATTGTTGACGTTCACCGATATAGAACACCAACCTCTTTGACCGATGTATTGACCAGCACTGCAGCTCAGACGGTGTCTCTGAGTGGCCCTACATCCACCTCTACGAGAGTCAATACAGAAGAATCCATCCAGGACCTCACACACAGCATCAGATGTTGATGAACACGACCTCTTCACCTTCAGGCCGAGACCTGTCAATCACAAAAGTTACAGAGGAACCTGAGAGGATGAGAAGGTTGTCTGAGGATGTCTTTGATTAGAATAACTTGATAGGAACAGAAGGGAAGTATTCAGTGCCTTCAAGGGGCATCTAGGCATCTGTTACCCTCATTAATCTAAACTCAAGTTTCTCATTCCTTCCCTGTTACTCAGTATTCATGCTCTTGTTTAAGGGGGAAAGGGTTCTAAAGGACATGGGTACATATCACTGAGCTAATAAGTTGAAAAGTGAAAATGTACCTGCATCACAATGTTGACATGAAAAGCATTGTTCACGCCCATTGTCGCCATCTTGGAAAGTACCTTCTGTGCAAGATGCACATGATGTACTCCTGGATTGATTGCAATGTCTACTAACATACATTCCTGTTGGAACCAAAACAATTGACTATGTTGAAAAAACCAAAATGCTAACAAAATAACATTCCAAATTAGAGTTTTTTGAACCAGGTAATTAGTCAGGATATTGTCTCTTACCTGGGGGACAGGTTGGACAACAGCCCTCTTCTGTACTGTCTTCTGCTTGGCGACAATTTGCTGATGCAGTTGCATTGTCAATATAATAAATATGAAATAAAAGTAAATATATCTTGAAAATAAATTCCAAAATGAAAAACAACATTTTCCAATCTGTTTTAATCTAAACAATCAAAATGTTAATTTGAGGGCAGCAAAGTTGTGTGGCTGCAATTAATTTGTAAAAAAAAAAGTGTAAAATAAGGTTTAGTGTTTTGCTTTCACTTAAGTTATATGGGCCACAGTGGCTGCCATTTCATCATTGGCATGCATGTTGACATTCTGAAATAACTAGGGATAAATAAAAAAAAAGGCAGCTAATGAATGCAACATTTTACAAGAAAGAATTCCGAATGAACGTGTGATGTGAACGAATTCATTGTGTTTTCTCAGCGTGACCAGGAGCCACCTAGTGGCCGTATGTGATGAAGAATAGTCTCTTAGGGTAGACCCACTGAACGGGAAAACTCAATCGAAACACATTTTAAATGAGTTGCCATCAGATATGACCTCTTTCCCAACATTTACCAGAAACATCCATTTGATGTTTTGTGAGATTAATATTGTGGCGAGCAACACGGGAAGGACGGGACGGGAGCCCAGGTTCAGCAGTTATACATCTCTCGCGCCCCTTACGCCGCACGACTCCGAGAGTTGCCTTTATTGGACAAACACATCAAACACCAAAACACACTCAACATAACTATTTAACATAACCGTGACGGTGTCGGGAATAATAACTGAATACCACACAGTTACACTAACCCACCCATAGAGACAAATCCCACACAATGTCTGTCGCAAAGGATCTATAGGAGGTGCCAGAGGTCCAATTTGCGATTGTCCAACCCCCCCCCCCCCCCCCCATTATAATAATAATAATAATAATATCTTTATTTATATAGCACCTTTTAAAGGTGCTATATAAATAAAGATATTATTATAATTATTATTAGTCTAAGCACATCAGATAATTAATAGCACTAACTGTACAACTATTTGGAAATAAGCCACACCTACATGTTCTACCCAGGTAAACCTTTGGTCTGTCTTGGCTTAAGCGGAAATGGCAAAGTGGCCATGTTTGTAGTCTTTAACTTATCTACAAAATCATAAAACCTTATATGGTGTTGTCTATTATGTGGAGAAGAAACCATTCATAACTGTTGTCAGCTTGAAACATGTCATCAGATATAGCATAGACTAAAATCCTTTACATCATTCCCCCTTTGAGGCTGAAAGACTCACATAACGTGATGTAAACAAACTGCACATGAATTGCTATAGGTCAGCAAATGTCAATGACAGAACTTCATGTGAAATAATGCGAGGCCTTTGGCAAACATTGATTCTTTGACTGGTGTCTGGCGTCCTGGTAGCTGGGTCACCTCCTCTAAACGGCCGTGGAGTTCTCTTTGCTTCACCATGACCACGACTGAGCGCACCCTAGAGGTGAACCCCCCGCGCTCCATGGACTTCACTCCGTGGCTCTGATAGGAGGGATCCGCTGTAGTGGGAGTCTGTGTGGATGTGTCCACCGCGTCCACGTCGTCCTCTAGGTCACTGTCCTGTGAGTAATCACACAAAGGGCACAGCATCAGGGTTGGGGAACATACAGTGGTAGGCATAAAAGGAGGCACCCATGATAAACTCGACTAAAAAGAGGAATACAAATTAACCTTTCGGAAATTGATCTTAATGCCTTAATTAAACTAATGAGGAAAAATCCAACCTTTAAGGACAACAATTTGCTTTGTGAATGAATAATGTATTGTAAATAAATAGATGTTCTCCGTTAAAATACAGGGTGCGTAAGTATAGACACCCTTATGTTAAATTCCCATATTTATCTATTTTTAAAAGCCAGTTATTTCATGGATCCTGGATACTATGCATTCTGACGAATTCACTTAGGCCTTTGGAAATAAAATAGCCCGACATCACCACATACCCTTCACCACACCTAGAGATGGGCATGGTTTTATTTCAGTTAGCCTATTAGCTGGTTTGATTTGCATTGAGAAATGGCTAACTAACAGCTATTAGGCTAACTGAAAAGAACCATGCCAATCTCTAGGTATGGTGAACTCTGTGATTCACCGTGCAAAAAAGTGATTCCAAGTCCTTGTTGGTTATGTGTGTTATACTCAGCTTTGATGGTGTCTGAGTCAGTGTGGATGTGTCCGCCGCGTCCACGTCCTCCTCTAGGTCACCGTCCTGGGAGTAATCACACAAAATGGGCACAGCATCAGGGTTGGGAAACATAAATGACATCTGAATTGCATCAGCAAATCTTACAAAGAAAAGAATAGTGATTCCAAGTCATTGTTGGTTATATTTGTGTTATACTCAGCTTTGATGGTGTTAAAGGGGTGACTCTAGATCGGAAACCAGAGTCGGTGAAACGTTGGTGGGAGGTGTTGTTGGATTTCTGTCTTGGACCGCTATAGTTTCAGGGATAGTTATGGTATGTTCTGGTTGGTCCCTGGTTGGTTCAGGACCGTCAGTGGACCTTAGGGGTTTAGTTTCTGGAAGAGAAGGCAGCAGAGAGTCAGGACATACAGCCAGCCTCCACATGCAGCAACACTCTTTTGGTAACGTCTGTTTTTTCTGCACCTTCCGCAAACAATTGTGTCTCTCTGATGACCAGTAAGATTCTCTGGTAAAGCTGTTCTGCAGTGCTCTCCCTCTCCCCCCTTCCCCTCCTCCCTCTCCTCCTCCCTCTCCTCACCCTTAGAGTAGCCTTCATTTCCCTCACTCTCAACACCTCCATCCTCCTCCATCACATCTTCACTATCTGGGCTGAAGGCTGAAGGGTGGAGCAGCTCTGCAGCTGGTTGTTCTCAGGTGGAGATGAGGACACAACCAGACACACAACCAGACACTCACAACATTTGACACAACAACAACCAGATCAAATTTCCACCCTACACAGCCAGACACAGGCGCAGAACAGCTATTGAATTTTATTTTAACGCACCCACCCACACACACACACACACACACACACACACACACACACACACACACACACACACACACACACACACACACACACACACACTACCTGTTGGACGGTAGTCTTGGCTCAACTCCTTCCTCTGTGTCTCCATCTAAATAAAATATAATCAAATTATTTACGTACCCATGTCCTTTAGAAACCTTTCCCCCTTAAACGAGACCATGAATACTGAGGTGCATCATTGAATAAATATCACTCAGAATAAGTTCACACACATTGTTGTATTCTGTGTCAACCCAGTAATAACACATACCTTTGATTGCGGAGTTGATTCTATATAGTGATAAACAACACAGTCACATGTAAGGAAAGCAGTCACTATCATTTAGCAAAACGATAATGCATGTTAGTTTAATGTAAAATGATACATGTTAGTTTAATGTAAAATGATACATGTTACAGGGGTTCTCAAAGTTTTGACAACTGAGGGCCAATTTAGGAACCCAAAATTTGACTGAGGGCAGCCAAAGGAAAAAAATAATTGGCGGGAAACGCCGTCAGCATCCCAGTGGTCAAAGAAAACATTGCACGTGGACCTCCGGGTGTGAGGTCAAGTGAGGTCTAAATCACGAAACTGAGGTTCAGCCTTTCTAAGTAATGTACAGTCGGATTAAAACTAACAAATGTAAAAGGATTTAATTGAAAGCTAGAGAGAGTCGACTTTTCTCTTTATATTTATTGATATTTGTTTAAATTAATATTGATATAATAATAAATAAAAACTAAAAAAATCTTTTTTTATAACTTACATAATTATGTATGTCATTGCGGGCCGCCAAGAAGGATTCGGCGGGCCGCCATTGGCCCGCGGGCCGCACTTTGAGAACCAATGGTTTAATGTAACCCTGATACACGTTAGTTTAATGTTTCACTTACCTCTCATTTTCTTCTTCAGAATAATGGCTATGATTAAAGCCATTAAAGCCATTACCAGCATGACTCCTGGTATTACTCCTGCCATTAGTCGTGTCTTTGGACCATGTTCTCCACATTCAGAATCAGTTGAATCGGTTCCTGGTTTCATCAGATTCAGTCCCATAGATTCACATCTGAGATGAGAAGGACCAGACAACACGTTTAGTTTCAGGGTGTGTAGTGTATATCCTATACTGGGGGGAGGATAGTAGACTGGGGATTTGACTCCTGGTCCAAAAGTACTGGGTTTGATCCCCAATGTCCACAACCTTCCTGTAGGCCTTCAGGTATATTCTTGTTCTTGAGCTAGCTGCCTTACCCCTACCTAATCCTAATGACCTGTATCTGCCTCTATTAGAAATGACTGAACGACACATTGGATGAAATGAAATGAATGTCACGTTTGATTATCAATTTTTATGATAAAATGGAAAAGTAAACTACGGAACACAATGATTGCTAAAAAATAAGCCACTGCTAATAATAAGCCACACCAATACACATATGGTATATTGCCCAGGCCTGATGCTAAAAGTCCCATTAATGTACTCTGTATTGATAAATAAACTATAATATTCACTTACTTTGTGTGGTTCTGACAAGACAATGATGCACCATCTGAGAATGTTCCATCAGTACAGTGAAGGCACTCTGTGTCTTTATCTGCTGTTCCTGTAGGAATATAAAGATGTTTTATTAGAACAAGCTCATTCTCAGATGTGGTGTGAACATTACATTTGTGTAAGTTTGGAGATCGCAAGCTGCAAGAAGGAAGAAGAAAACAGAGAATTGTATTTCAAAGGAGTTTCTGTCTACTCATAGTCAGACTGTTACATTAAATATTAAGAAGCAGGATGGCCCCTACTAGGGCTGAATATATTCTGGAGGTGTTTAAAGCCACACTTTAAAGTTCAGGTCTCTCTTGTTAAAGAAGTATCATACCTCAACAATACGTCCTGAATAAATTAAAGGTTAAATAAAAAAGGCAGTTAAATAAAGTTGATGTGCAGTATATATAGAACACCAACCTCTTTGACCGATGTATTGACCAGGACTGCAAACCGTGTGTCTCTGAGCTGTCCTACATCCACCTCTGTTAGAGTCACTACAGAAGAATCCATCCAGGACCTCACACACAGCATCTGATGTTGATGAACACGACTTCTTCACCTTCAGACCGAGACCTGTCAATCACAACAGTTACAGAGGGACCTGAGAGGATGAGAAGGTCGTCTGAGGAAGTCTTAGATTAGAATAACTTGATAGGAAAAGAAGGGGAGTATTCAGTGCATTCAAGGGGCATCTAGGCACCTGTTACCCTCATTAATCTAAACGCATGCTTCTCATTCCTTCCCTGTTACTCAGTATTCACGGTCTTGTTTAAGGGGGTAAACGTATTAAATGACATGGGTACATATCACTGAGCTAATAAGTTGAAAAGTGAAAATGTACCTGCATCACAATGTTGACATGCAAAGCATTGTTCACGCCCATTGTCGCCATCTTGGAAAGTACCTTCTGTGCAAGATGCACATGATGTACTTCTGAATCCTGTGCAATGTCTACTAACAAACATTCCTGTTGGAACCAAAACAATTGACTATGTATAAAAAACAAAAATTCAAACAAAAAAACATTCCAAATGAGAGATTTTTGAACCAGCTAATTAGTCAGGATATTGTCTCTTACCTGGTGGACAGGTTGGACAACAGCCCTCTTCTGTACTGTATTCTGCTGGGCGACAATTTGCTGATGCAGTTGCATTGTCAATAAAATACATATGAAATAAAAGTAAATATATCTGGAAAAATAATTCAACATTGAAAAAAAACATTTTCAATTTGTATTAACCTAAACCATCAAAAAGTTGTGTGGCTGCAATTCATCTATTGCAAAATACGGTGCGATGTTTTGACATGCTTTCATTCCAAAGTTATATGGGCAACACTTAATATTTTGGCTGCCATAGGCCTACATATCATCATTGCCATGTTGACGCTCTGAAATATCTGGGGAGAGATTAAAAAAAGGCAGTTAATGAATGCAATATTTTACAAGAAAGGAATCCGAATGAATGTGTGATGTGAATGATTTCATTGTGTTTTCAGTGTGACCAGGATCCAACTAGTGTATGGGGTCAAACAGTCTCATTGAATGATCGTACGAGCGTGGATCCATCGTTATCGGGCCAGTTCAAATACAAATGCAAACAAGTTCACAGATGAAAAGCGTCTTGTAAATTCAATTTAAACACTTTGTATAAATGTAACAACATCCAAAAATTTTCTTTATGAAAATTGCAAATATTCATTTTCATTCATACATTTATGGATGTATATTAAATTTATTTAAAACAAGAAAAAAACAATTTGTGTTTGGATCAGAAATGTGTTTGTGAAACTTATTTTTGTTTACGGAATTATTTTACATTTATACATACCGATATCCATTTGTGTGTGCATTGAAATGTATTTGTGACAAGAGAGTAATTTATATATAAATCACAAAATACATTTGTGAATCCTTCTCTGTGCATTCATTATTAATGAGACTGTTCTGACCCCACTCCATACTAGTCCCCCAACGTTCACCAGATGTTTTGTAATTAATATTGTGGCGAGCAGCACGGGCAGGATGAGACGGGAGCCCACGGTCGACACACAATACCACCATTCGAATAATATTAACCAACTGTTTTTAACAACATCATTACACCAACATGAGAAATAGGCCTACTATGTAAACATTTGATGAACAAAATAACGTCTCTTAAACTTACTTTCGAGCAATGTGGTTTTTTTTAGGAAAAGATCAATAGATCAGGTTAGGATTACAAGACTGTACAAAACACAACACAGTTGGTGCCTCAGCACGCTGCTTGGGAAATTAAAACCACCAAGGAAAGGGATTAATTAAACGTTCTTTTAAAATAGTGTGAACAAATCCATTATTAATTCACTCACTTAACCAGCAATAAATGCATTGTTTAATACACCGTTCCAAACACTTTTGAACCTTGGCTCCCGTCCGGTCATTACGTTACGGCTCGCCACAATATTATACTTCCCCCCCACCTCCCCCCTGATCATGTTTGGTATCTTAGTATGGGAAAATGATTAAACATTCATTAACTATTTCCGTTGCAATGTTCTTCCTCTTTTTCCTGTTTCAGGCCAACTCAAGCCTTCCTTTAAATTAATGGCATAATAACATTTGTTATAACTGCGAATCCCCAATTGAAATATAAACGAACTAATTTAATCTGATACAACTAGAATATCATATGAGATTAAAGGACAGAGTTTAGTTTACCTTAATTTTAAGAACTTCAACTTTGAGAGAACCCCCCGCCCTTCAAATGTGGTGATTTGTGGTGAATTCCAGAGAATGTCTGCTGTTTACCAAAGTGAAGGAAGCATGCCCAAGTTGCCAACGGCCGCCTATTTACGGACGTCATAACGCCGACAAGCGCCTATGAGAACACAGCTGAAATGCGCGCCATTTTCGCGTCCTGAGTTTTTGAAGGATGCATCTGCAGGCATGGACCTATTAAACTTGGATCGCAGTGCATACTTCCGCAATCCACCAGTGCTCAGCGGCCAAGCCTGGTATTGCAGTTGTTTTAGCGGGCTGTGGACGGGTCCCTCGATTCATGGTGTCCCAGAAGCAGATATTCACTCCCGTTCACTCCAATACAAGTGGCGAACAAGAATCTGTCTCCGCAAAAATATTCTGGATATCAATCAAAGGCTCATAATTATCTTTATACGATGTAAGCCTTCTAATAAAATGTAAGTTTTCTCTTTTCAAAACGCCACCTTGAGTGTTTTATTAGCCTTTGTTTGCAGGAGAAGGAGAACGCCTTTATCAGTATGACTCCTGGTATTATTTCTACCACATGTCCTCTCCCTGTACAATTTTCTCCACATTCAGAATCAGTTCCTGGTTTCATCAGATTCAGTCCCACAGATTCACATCTGAGATGAGAAGGACCAGACAACAGGTTTAGTTTGAGGGTGTGTAGTGTACATCCTATCCTTGGGGGAGGATAGTAGACTGGGGGTTTGTCTCCTGGTCCAAAGGTACTGGGTTTGATCCCCAATGTCCACAACCAACCTGTAGGCCTTCAGGTATATTCTTGTTCTTGAGCTAGATGCCCGACCCCTACCTGATCCTAATGACCTGTATCTGCCTCTATTAGAAATGACTGAACGACACTTTGGATGAAATGAAAATAAAAATCATGTTTGATTATCAAGCTTTTATGATACTTTTGCATTTTCTTCTGTGTAAGATGCACATGATGTACTTGTGAATTCTGTGCAATGTCTACTAACATACATTCCTGTGGGAACCAAACAAATCGACTATGTGGAAAAAACAACAATACAAACAAAATAACATTCCAAATTAGAGATTTTGGTGCCAGCTAATTAGTCAAGATATTGTCTATTACTTTTGGACAGGTTGGACAACAGCCCTCTTCTGTACTGTATTCTGCTGGGCGACTGATGCAGTAGCATTGTCAATAAAATAAATATGAAACAAAAGTAAATGTATCTTGAAAATTAATTCAACATTGAAAAAAAAACATTTTCGAATTTGTATTAACCTAAAGTTTTCCAACAGTTATTTTGAGGGCAGCAAAGTTGTGTGGCTGCAATTAATCTATTGCAAAATAAGGTTTATTGTTTTGACATGCTTTCATTCCAAAGTTATATGGGCAACACTTTATATTTTGGCTGCCATATCATCATTGCCATGCATGTTCACGTTCTGAAATATCTGGGGAGAGATTAAAATAGGCAGTTAATGAATGCAATATTTTACAAAAAAGAAATCCGAACGAATGTGAGATGTGAATGAATTCATTGTGTTTTCAGCATGACCAGGAGCCACCTAGTGGCCTTATGTGATAGGGGAGAATAGTCTCTTTGGGGAGACCAACTCAACGGGAAACCTCAAACGAAACAGATTTTAAAGGTCCCATGGCATGCGACTTTATGGATGCTTTAATATAGATATTAGTGGGCCCCTAACACAGTATTTGAAGAGGTTCCCGAAATTCAGCCGTGGTGCAGAATTACAGCCACTACAAGTTTGTTCTGAGTTGTCCCCTCACCGCTCGATGACTCAATCTATTATATTTTTCAACCATGCTTAAGCAGAGTTGCATTGATCTTGACCCAGTGTTTAACTCATTCACAGTCATGCTCAAAAACGATCGATTATATCAGTGGCGCGGGAAGTAGGGGTGCGGCAGGTGCTGAAACACCCCCTGGTGGCGAAGCTTTAAAGGTCCCATGGCATGCAACTTTATGGATGCTTTAATATAGTTATTAGAGGGCCCCTAACACAGTATTTGAAGACGTTCCCGCCTCACAGAGCACACCTCGCTCCTCTAGTTATTAACCCCTCGCTTGTATTTGTGCATTTTTGAGCGTACGTGAGACCTATAGGCTGCCAGGAAGTTGGAGGGGGGGGGGGGAATCAGACTGAGGAGGGTGGACTGGGAGTGAGACAGATCCATTATGTGTGGGGCTTGAGGGTGGGGCTGGATCCAGTCTCTGGTCACCATGATGATCATCTATAGTTTCAGGGATAGTTATGGTATGTTCTTGTTGGTCCCTGGTTGGTTCAGGACCGTCAGTGGACATTAGTGGTGTAGTTTCTGGAAGAGAAGGCATCAGAGAGTCAGGACATACAGCCAGCCTCCACATGCAGCAACACTCTTTTGGTAATGTCTGTTCCTTCTGCACCTTCCGCAAACAATTGAATTTGCGGAAGGTCATCCGCAACTCGGATGATCAGTAAGCTTCTCTGGCAAAGCTGCTAGGCAGTGCTCTCCTGCTCCCCCCTTCCCCTCCTGTCCTCTCCTCCTCCCTCTCCTCACCCTTAGAGTAGCCTTCATTTCCCTCACTCTCAACACCTCCATCCTCCTCCATCACATCTTCACTATCTGGGCTGAAGGCTGAAGGGTGGAGCAGCTCTGCAGCTGGTTGTTCTCAGGTGGAGATGAGGACACAACCAGACACACAACCAGACACTCACAACATTTGACACAACAACAACCAGACTAAATATCCACCCTACACAGTGCGGCAACCCGGCCGTTGCCAATTAAGAAGATGAAGAACCTGAGGAACGGGTGGAGAAGCAGCTTCAATAGTCCGCTCCTCCACTCATTCGGGGCTCTCCCAGCCCTGGAGCTCCTGCACAGAGAGACCGGTCCTCGTGGGCGACGGGACTCCACCCACGAAGGAGGGGACCGTTGATGCCTCCCAGGTTTTATGTTATTTGTGTTTTGAGAGACTTTGTTATGTTCTGGATTAAACAGGCCTTTTTTGGCTTTTCCCCTCAAAGTTGTTTCCTGTTTGGGAGGAGGTGGTTCGCTCACCGTACCTGTTGCCAACAGCCAGACATAGGAGCAGAACAGCTATTTTATTTTATTTCCACACACACACACACACACACACACACACACACACACACACACACACACACACACACACACACACACACACACACACACACACACACACACACACACACACACACACACACACACACTACCTGTTGGACAGTAGCCTTGGCTCATCTCCTTGCTCTGTATTTGGATCTGAATAAAATAAGATCAAATTATTTACACAGTGCATCATGTAATAAATATCAATCAGTATAAGTTCACACACATTGTTGTATTCTGTGTCAACCCAGTGATAACACATACCTTTGATTGCGGAGTTGATTCTATATAGTGATAAACACAGTCACATGTCAGGACAGCGGTCACTATCGTTTAGCAAAACCATGATACATGTTAGTTTAATGTAACATGATACATGTTAGTTTAATGTAACATGATGCATGTTAGTTTAATGTAACATGATACATGTTAGTTTAATGGGACTTGATACATGTTAGTTTAATGTAAACATGATACATGTTAGTTTAATGTAACATGATACATGTTAGTTTAATGTAAACATGATACATGTTAGTTTAATGTAACATGATACATGTTAGTTTAATGGGACTTGATACATATTAGTTAATGTAACCATGATACATATTAGTTGAATGTATCACTTACCTCTTTTATTCTTCCTGTGAATAATGGCTATGATTAAAGCCATTAAAGCCATTACCAGCATGACTCCTGGTATTACTATTCCTGCCACTAGTCCTGCATGTGGACCATGTTCTCCACATTCAGAATCAGTTGAATCAGTTCCTGGTCTAATCAGTTTCAGTCCCACAGATTCACATCTGAGATGAGAAGGACCAGACAACAGGTTTAGTTTCAGGGTGTGTAGTGTATATCCTATCTTTGGGCAGGATAGTAGACTGGGGGTTTGTCTCTTTGTCCAAAGGTCCTGGGTTTGATCCCCAATGACCTCAACCTTCCTGTAGGCCTTCAGGTATACTCTTGTTCTTGAGCTAGATGCCTGACGCCTACCTGATCCTAATGACCTGTATCTGCCTGTATTAGAAATGACTGAAAGACACTCTGGATGAAATGAAAATAGAAAATCACGTTTGATTGTCAAGCTTTTGATACTTTTGCCGTTTATTTTATTACCATTTTTCGGATTAAATGGAAAAGTAAACTACAAAACACAATGACTGCTAATAATAAGCCACTGTTAATACTAAGCCACACCAATACACATATGGTATATTGCCCAGGCCTGATGCTAAAAGTCCCATTAATGTACTCTGTATTGATAAATAAACTATAATATTCACTTACTTTGTGTGGTTCTGACAAGACGATGATGTGCCATCTGAGAATGTTCCATCAGTACAGTGAAGGCACTCTGTGTCTTTATCTGCTGTTCCTGTAGGAATATAAAGATGTTTATTAGAACACAATCATTCTCAAATGTGGTGTGAACCTTACATTCATGTTAAACATGGCGAGGTTAAATAATACAACTACCTTCACCACATTTGTTTCGCGCAAGCTCCAAGAAGGAAGAAGAAAACAGAGAATTGTATTTCAAAGGTGTTTCTATCTATCTACTCATAGTCAGACTGTTGTATTTGATCATGGAATAACTTAGACTCCAATGCATTAAATGGTAAGAAGCTGGATGGCCCCTACAAAAAAAAAACCTATAATGCAATTAAACGATGAACATACAAAGATATGCCTTGAACATAATAGTCAGGCTACTGCTTCTTTGTTTTGAGCCCAAAAAAAAACAAGAAAAAAAATTACAATAATGTGCGTTAAAAAAATTAACGTCGTTAAAATTGGTCTGCGTTAACGCCGTTAATAACGTGTTTAACTGACAGCTCTAATATATATATATATATGTATATATGTGAATGTTGCGGAACCAAGCCTACGATTTTTACTCTTGTGTACTGTACAATAAGATGTAATAAAAGTGATTCTGATTCTGATATATAGAACACTGACCTCTTTGACCGATGTATTGACCAGGACTGCAAACCGTGTGTCTCTGAGCGGCCCTACATCCACCTCTGTTAGAGTCACTACAGAAGAATCCATCCAGGACCTCACACACAGCATCTGATGTTGATGAACAAGACTTCTTCTCCTTCAGGCCGAGACCTGTCAATCACAACAGTTACAGAGGAACCTGAGAGGATGAGAAGGTCGTCTGAGGAAGTCTTTGATTAGAATAACTTGATAGGAACAGAAGGGGAGTATTCAGTGCATTCAAGGGGCATCTAGGCACCTGTTACCCTCATTAATCTAAACTCATGTTTCTCATTCCTTTCCTGTTACTCAGTATTCATGGTCCTGTTTAACGGGGAAAGGGTTTTAAATGACATGGGTACATATCACTGAGCTAATAAGTTCAAAAGTGAAAATGTACCTGCATCACAATGTTTACATGCAAAGCATTGTTCGCGCCCATTGTCGCCATCTTGGAAAGTACCTTCTGTGCAAGATGCACATGATGTACTTGTGAATTCTGTGCAATGTCTACTAACATACATTCCTGTTGGAACCAAAACAATTGACTATATATGAAAAACAAAAATACAAACAAAACAACATTCCAAATAAAAGATTTTTGAACCAGCGAATTAGTCAGGATATTGTCTCTTACCTGGGGGACAGGTTGGACAACAGCCCTCTTCTGTACTGTATTCTGCTGGGCGACAATTTGCTGATGCAGTAGCATTGTCAATAAAATAAATGTGAACTAAAAGTAAATATATCTTGAAAATATATTCCAAATTGAAAAATAACATTTTCCTATTTGTATTAACCTTTTGAGGGCAGCAAAGTTGTGTGGCTGCAATTAATTTAATGTAAAATAAGGTTTATTGTTTTGACATGCTTTCATTTAAAAGTTATATGGGCCACACTTGCTATATTTTGGCTGCCATATCATCACTGCCATGCATGTTGACGTTCTGAAATATCTGGGGAGAGATAAAAGAAAGGCAGTTAATGAATGCGATATTTTACCAGAAAGAAATCCGAATGAATGTGCAATGAATTAATTAATTTTGTTTTTTCAGCGTGATCAGGAGCCACGTGGCCTTATGGGATATGGAAGAATAGTCTCTTACTGTAGGCTACGTTCACGCCAAAAGCTGTAAAGCGTTTTGAGCGATAAACGCCCATTCACTTTCTATTAGACACGAGCAATAAAGCGACAGGAGCGATAACTTTAAAGCTGTAAAGCTGTAAATGAGAGTTGAAAACAGCTCAACTCTATGCAAATTAGCTAGTAGCGTTTCGGCTGTCAATGACCGCCAGCCAATCGGAATGTAGATGTCTCTCGCCGGCGTGGATCCCAGTAAAATAAATCTATTTCTAATTTGTCAGTTTGCCGTGTGTCTGCCTGGCACACACACACGATAGCGATCAACTAAACTATAATCTAGCATACAAGCAATAGCTCCATTAATTAGTTATTCAGTGTTTCATGTATTTATGCTTATTATTATTTTTCTATTGACCAAATGTACGACTATCTTGAGTTTTTGTGTCTCGGCATCAGCAGCAGCACGTGCCTTAACTACGATGCAGGCAAAAAGCACGGCTCCTTCAAAATGGAAAAGCAGAACCACAAGAGCGATATGAGCTGCAGGGGAGACCAACGAAAAACTCAATCGAAACGCATTCTAAATGAGTTGCTGCACGCAATGCAGAACTAAACATAATGCATTGAGTTCTGAGTTGTTCCCTCACTGGCCCAGGGGTGGACTGGGACAAAAATTCAGGTCTGGCATTTTCTGTCCAGACCAGCCCACTACATTATCAGCACTAGGGGTGGGACGAGACGAACGGGAAGAACCCTGTACTTACTTTATTAAAACAATTTAATCAAGTACATACATCCGAATAATAGTACAGCACTGCAAATAGCAGTTGTTGCTTCTTTCTTTTTTTTTTTTCTTTTTTTTTAAGTTTGTCTCTTGTGCTGCTGACAAGAAAGGTGTGAAACGCGAACAGTATGTGCAGCGACCTGGGGTCGCTGCATCTCCAACCCCCATACCTACGTATCTACAAAACCCTTGTTAAATATCACACTTGATCCAACGCTAAATTCTCTCTTGCAGTTTTTAGTCTGTGAATGTGAAAATCTTCAACTGTGACTCAGTCATTGTGAAACCATAAATAGAGAATTGATTTTCCCCGCGGATAATGTAGAATAGAATGCCGGTCATTAGAGAAAATAAGCCCCGACAGGGCGAACAGGACACCGACGCGCAGCGGAGGTTGCTTCGCCATAAAGGGGCTTATTTTTCGATAATGACCGGCGAAGTTCTATACATTATCATGCTTATTACACGGCTACTTCCCAAAACGAAACAATTTATTTACAATGTAGGCCTACAATGTATGTGTGTGTCGACCCACAATATCACCATTCAAATAATATTTACAAACTGTGTGTGAAATAGCATCATTACACCAACATGAAAAATACTATGTCAACATAAGATGAATAAAGCATCGTCTCTCAAATGTACTTTCCAGCAACGTGTTTTTTTTTGGGATAGGCCTAATTAACAATTATCGACGGAGCCTGAGGTGAATAGCCTAATGGTTTTAGTATATAGGTACACGTGAACCGGGATTCATTTGTTTTTAAACAAAGCGGGACATTTTGCGATGAAAACAATATCCCGAGATTGAGATCTCCATCAACGGATATTGCCCATGCCCAATATCCCGAGATAGCGAACCAATTGCGCTAGGAGGTTCATCACGTAGGCTACGTGTAGCATTTCAGCACGCTGCTTGGGAAATTAAAACCACTAAGGAGAGGGATTAATTAAACGCCCTTTAAAAAAGTGAGAACAAAATCCATTGAATCCCAAATTGAAATACAAACGAAGTAATTTAATCTGATATAACTAGAATATGAGATTAGATTTAAGGACAGAGATTAGTTCACTTTACCTTGAATAACTTGAACTTGAAGAGCAGCTTTTACTTCTTTTGCTTTATATGTTTCCGTCGGTATGAAGACCGATAACGAAACCCCCCAACCCCAGTGTTCGAATTACGGGGGGTACCGGGGGGGTCTGACGGTCCCGATTGAGACTTGATACCCCCCAAATGGCATTAAAATGAAACTTTGGGGGGTACCGAGAATAATATATTTATTCTTCAAATTGCGTGTTTAAAAGTGTCTTCTTATTTCTTAAATGCTTTCGATGTTTACTATGAGTAATATACTGACATTAAAATTCAAACACCCCTTGAATGGACTGTACCATTAACACGTCTTCAGCGGTCTTTCAAAGTCTTCTCTATGGCTTTACCTCAACTTGAACTCGTCGTCTGACTTTAACTTAAACTTGACGCGCTCACTACTTCAAGAACACCGACGAACAGGACACTGATGGACCGAAATGTCTAAGCTGTGAGGGGATCTACTCGTATCAAGGTAAAGGTTTCTACGTTTTCTAGCTTCTACGGAGTTGTGATGTATATAGAAAGTAGGCCTATATATATAGAAATTAGAAAGTATATATATACCAATTGGTGTTTTAAGTTCTGCATATATTGTGTTGTTTGATTAACAGCCGCCACGGAATGGTTAGGTGCGAATCTATTTACGATGCTATGTGTAGGCTGTCCTTAAAATTTAACTCTTTGTTATGGTGTAAGTGTAAATTATCCCGTACACTGACGGCAATCTGACTTCTGATCTGACGCTTTTGCACACATCTGTAGTCGGACAGGTGCGAAGGATATTATCCCAGTGAAGATGTAATTCAAGTGTTAAAAAAAGACAGTTCCTGCCTACTGTCCATTCCACCAACAAACGTTAATACAACAACGAACTGGCGAAGCACCTGTCCAACTACGGTGCGCAAAAGCCTCTGTTTGAACAGTACGTCGATATGTAATTTCTTTCATATTTCATTCACAGAGCAATGAGCAAGAAACGAAAAGCAACTACCTGATAGCTGTATCATATCTATAACGTAAAGCCTATCTTTCATGCTTAACGTTACCAACCTAGCGGAATTCAACTCATAAACCTAGTCAGAAACTATTTTTGGATAGCTAGCTAACTACACTTGTCTTAGATGCTATTAAAGACAGTGCTCTGTTTCTACCTTGATTGTCATAACGTTATTCAGCTATTAGGCTACTTAACTTGCGCTTACAGTTCTGCATGTTGATTCTTGTGTGAAATAGTATTTATTGTTACACTAGGCTCTATTGCTTGTAGCATCTCCTTTGTACGTCGCTTTGGACAAAAGCGTCTTAAATGACTTAATGTAAAAAACACCACAATAGGGATAGCACTACCGTATATTTATAACCTAGTTTCCTATGTACAGAGCCGCTTAAAAAACAACAAAAAAAAAAACATGTGACGTCAACACCATCCGTTTCAAAATGCTGACCCCCCCGAAGCTGGAGTGATAATTCGAACACTGCCCACCCCCCTCGCACTTACGTCAGGGAATTCCCTCTCGTCAGATATAACAGCTCTGGGTGTTGGGACCTCGTGCCCACTGCACCGTCAGTCAACGGACATGGGAAGGCGTGGCTGACGGATGGGGGAGTAGTCTTTGCAGAGGTATCCGTCAGCCAATCAAATCGCTATCAATTATTGCGTTGTCATTGCAAGATGACCCGCTTTCCAGTATCGTCAGAGCCGAGTCGCGTCACAGTGCTTAAATTTGCATACGCGATCTGATTGGATGACGGATCCGTCGCTGCCGAAAAAGTTGAAAATTCAACTTTTTGACGGAGGCTCCAACGGAACGGACGGATCCACAATGCATTGCGCGTCCGTCCACATTCAAAGTCAATGGGGATCAGTCAACGGACGGAGGTAGTGGGCACGAGGCGTACGGAATACATGTACCGGCGTTACGTATTGAGAACACAAATTATAGCTAACTGTATTACGTTACAGTTACAATTTAAATAGTTGGTATTTAGAATACAGTTACATTGTTGAAATCAATGGATTACATGATACTTCCGTTTCAGCAGTTTATTCGTGCTTTCACACCAACAGCATTTAGTGCGCACTAAACAAGTTTGGTCCCCTTGGTTCGGTACGTTTGCGTGGGTGTGAATGCAACCACCTCACTTCGATGTGAACCAAATCAGCTGACCGAGACCTCCCTGAACAGCTGGTCTCGTTTCGCTTCCAAACGATACGGTTCGCTTGAGATGGTACGGTAACACCTATACACTTAGCTCAGTGAAAAAAATGTTAGATGTAATAGCAAATATCTTTCGCATGAACATACCCTTATAGTCTTTGTTCCACTACAGCAAATTATATAAAATAGTTCACTTTCAGGGAGACTTGGGCCTAACACAGAAGAAGAACATACCAGAATAGGCCTGTTTAGTAAGCAGGATTTGATGCCGCATTCCTACACTTATAAAATGCAATTCAATATGGAAGTAATCCAAGTATTCAGAATACAATACTCAGATTGAGTGATGAAACGGAATACGTTACATATTACATTTTTGGGCATGTATTCTGTAACTGGATACATTTTAAAAGTAACCTTCCCAACACTGTCCAAAAATCACACAGCAGTGACTCCTTGTGTGGAGCTTTGAGCAAATCAGATGTTCCCATTTCCAAGACCTCCATCTGAAGAGCTGCCTCATCTGTGGATGGCACTAGCCTTTTGGCCTCTGCAGTCCACTCGCCGTCAGCTGGCACAGAAAACGGCTGTCTCAAGAAGAAGAGGATGTCCCTGAGAGTTTAGGGGGGCTTTCAAATCGTTCCTTGAAGATTTCTGCCAGGCTCGACACAAACTCCTTCATTGCAGGATCTTCCTACATTTTGTTCTTCTCCAAATGCTCACGCAGATGTGAGAAAGTGCAACTTTCTCCCTTGAATGTCTCTCTCCAGAAGGTGCAGCTTCGACCGGAAGGCTTCAATCGCTTCGTACTGTACATGTCAGCAGGTTAAGGTGATTCCGATGAGACATGATGTCACACAAAAAATTAACATCTGCCAACACCTTGGCGTCAGTTAAAAAGCCCAGAAATTCGCGGGCTTTTGGGCTCTGCAGGCTGGATAAAAATGACAGAAGTTCATCACGCAGGTCGCACACCCTCACCAACACACAACCTTTACTTAGCCAGCGAACATCGTTGTGCAGCAACAGATCGATAGTTACGTATGTAACTACGGTTCTATGAATCCTGGATGACTGGTGCTTCAAGCACTGGATTTATCAGTTCGAGTACCTAATATCAACAAAGTCACCTGTGACCCCTGATGGGCTCCGGACAGCCTATATCTTCCGGTGACATCAGAGGATCTGTTCCTGCAGAATCTTCTCGCGAGTACACAAGGATTCTGAGTGACAGAGCGCTCTGGCGGTCATCCAGGATTCATAGAACCGTAGTTACATACGTAACTATCGTTCTATTTCATCCTTACTGACCGCCAGAGGCGGTGCTTCAAGCACTGGATGGCTCATACCAACAAGGTCACGAGGAACTCCAACACCTACCTCATTGAGAGGGAACAGCAGAGTCGGGCAACAGGACCACGCCCAACGGATGGGGAGTGGCAACATTCACCCGGTAGAACCTGGAAAAGGTACATGGTGATGTCCATGATGCTGCATCACAGATGTCTTCCAGGGGCACGCCCCGCAGGGCAGCCCATGACGTTGAGACAGCCCTGGTAGAGTGGCACCTGACCCCGGATGGCAGGGGGTGACCACCTCCTTTATAGGCATGGGTGATGACGTCCACAACCCAATGAGACAATCGCTGCTTGGAGAGAGCACAGCCCCTCCTAGGACCACCATAGCAGAGGAAGAGCTGGTCCGACGTCTAATGCCTGCGGTCGCAGCTACGTACACTACACTCTCAGAGCTCGCACAGGACACAGCAGTTTGAACCTGTCCTCCCCTTCCGAGGCGATAAATTGTGCGAGGTGGACAGGTCGGTTGAGGTTCGACGATGACAGAACCTTCGGGAGGAAAGCTGGATTCGGCCACAGGGTAACCCCTGAGCCATCCGAGTTCCACCTCAGACTTGAGTCACTCACGGAGCATGAAGCTCCCCGACACGCTTCGCTGACGCGATGGCGAGGAGAAAGTGGAGACCCACTTCAGCTCCGCCTGAGCCAGGGGTTCAAAAGGAGGCAAGCATAAAGCATCGAGCACCAGGTGCAGATCCCATACTGGGGCACGCTGTGCTCGTGGGGGTCGTAACCGCAACGCCCCCTTCAGAAAAAGGGACACCAATCTGTGGCCCCCCACTGCGTCATTATCCACCCGAGCATGTCTCAAGGAGATGGCGGCCACGTATACCCTCAGAGTAGCTGGGGCCCGGCCGCCATCCAGGAGTGACTGGAGAAACTCCAAAATCTTTGGAACTGAACAATGCACAGGGTCCTCAGCCCTGTCTGAACACCATGCCGTAAATAGCTGCCACCTATTCTCATACTGCGCCCGGGTAGAAGGCGCCCTGCCGTTCAGTATGGTATTGCAGACATCGTCTGAGCACTCCGTCAGCAGCGGGTTGGGCCCTGCAGCGGCCAGACCCATAGCTGTAGGCAACGAGGGTCGGGATGCCAGATCTTGCCCTGTAACTGTGACAGGAGATCCTTCCTGTCGGGAAGGCGCTGTGGTGAACTGCTGCAGAGCCTGCGCAGCAGTGGAAACCATGTTCTCCCTGGCCAGAAGGGGGCTACCAACAGCAGTCTGTGACCCTGCTGGAGGACCCTCTGTAGCGTCGGAAAAATCTGAGGGATTGGTGGAAAGGCATAGAGGGGACCCTCTGGCCAATCGTGGGCGAGAGCATCCTGACCCAGAGGGCTGCTCTCCTCTGTCCAGGAGAACCACAGGGGGCAATGGGTCGACTCCTTTGTGGCAAAGAGATCCACCTCTGCTCTGCCGAAGACGTCCCAGATGTTGAGAATGACCTCCGAATGAAGCCGCCACTCCCCCGGTGGCGGCTTGCAACGGGAGAGTGAGTCTGCAGCCTGATTCTGTACCCCTGGCAAATACATTGCTCTCAGGCTGGCCAGGCGTGGTGCTGCCCACAACAGGAGGTCCCGGGATGCCTGCAACAACCGTGCAGACCTGGTGCCTCCCTGGTGGTTTATGTGAGAGACGGCTGAGACATTGTCCGACCGCACAAGCACATGCCGGCCGCCCAGGAAGGGAAGAAATGACTGCAGTGCCCTGTGCACAGCCCGCAGCTCCAGAACATTGATATGCTCCGAGCGGACCTGAGCAGGCCACAGCCCCCGAGCTGTCCGGTTCTGCCACACAGCACCCCACCCCGAGAGGGAGGCATCTGTCGTGACGGTTTCCCGACGGGATGCAATGGAACCCAAAGGCATGCCCTGGAGAAGAGACGATCTGTCCCTCCACGGAGCCAGAGCAAGTAGGCAGCAGCGTGACACCTTGAGTCCCCTGTGCCGGTGCCACCTGATATCCAGATGAAAGCTGTGCAGCCACCTCTGGAGGGGGCGTAGCGACAGCAGTCCTAA
The DNA here is from genome assembly GCF_031168955.1 of Gadus macrocephalus. Lineage (NCBI taxonomy): Eukaryota > Metazoa > Chordata > Actinopteri > Gadiformes > Gadidae > Gadus > Gadus macrocephalus. The sequence continues at coordinate 24,892,319 of NC_082382.1, forward strand.
AGGAACCACTGTAGCGGCAGCCGTCAGTTTCCCTAGGAGGCGCAAAAACTCGACATAGCGCAACAGCCTGCCTTCCCGAAACAGGAGAAGGAGGCGGAGGATGTCGTCCACCCGCTGTGGCGACGGACAGGCCTTCATGGCGACTGCGTCGAGAGACACACCGGAGACCCAGGCAGGCCACATGGGAGAGAAGAAGTGTCGTGTCCAGGGCCACCTGAGACTGGGATGGTGCACAGATGAGCCAGTCATCCAGATATGGCAGGATCTTCATGCCCCGTGACTGTAGGGGTGAGAGGGCTGCCGCCACACACCTGGTGAACACCCGTGGGGAAAGGGAGAGGCCAAACGGGAGCACCCTGAACTGAAAACGACGCCCCTGGAAAGCAAACCGCAGAAACTGTCTGTGGTGTGGTGCTATGGGAACGTGAAAGTAGGCATCCTTCAGGTCTACTGATGTAAACCACTCCCCCCTGGCAACAGTACGCAGAACCTCTGCGGTGCTCAGCATGTGGAACCTCAGGATCTTCAGGAACCTGTTTAGGCCCCTCAAGTCGAGGATAGGACGGAGTCCGCTGTCTTTCTTTGCTACCAGAAAATAAGTTGAGTAGAACCCCCCGGGTTGCAACAGGGGATCTACTGGCTCGATGGCACCCTTGTCCAGGAGGGCGGAAAGCTCCTGGGTGAGGGCTTGGGCTTTGGCCGGGTCGTGTATGATGGTAATCTTGACCCGGCCACAGGCTGGGGAACTGGAGTTTGTACCCATGGGTCAAGTGGAAAGCACCCACGGGTCCCTGGTGGAAGCAGCCCAATAGCTGAGTTGCTGCTAGGAAAAACATCTGACGACCGGCCCCTGACCCTCAGCGCCGGGTCCCCCGACCTCTAAAGGTCCTGGGGGAACGACGGGCAGCATATGGGACCTGAGGCTGCCCCGAGGGCAGCCGCTCAGGGGCCTGTGCCTGCTGCTGAGCAGGCTGTGGACGTGGGCGCTGAGACCTGAGGTAGCCACTGGGGTGAGCCTGTGGGTGATAGCTGCGCTGTGGGGCAGCTGAAGAACCTCTAGACCTGCTAGGAGGAGGCACACTCCTTTGAAGCACAGATAGATGCTCGCGAGTCTTCCTGGCCTGGACTGTTTCATTCAAGCACCTCTAGAGCTGCAGAGACAAACAGCTCCCCAGGTTCCACTGGAACACTGCGGAGGGTTCTCCTGCACGCCTCAGTGAGAGGAGACTGTGCCAACCAAACCTGGCGGCGAGCCTGGACAAGAGTGGACATCACCCGCCCCAACTCTCTCGACATCAGTGCGAACGCCTGCAGAGAAGCGTCACTGAAATCGTGGGCCGGAGCATCCACTGCAACCTCCTGCAGGGATGATGACAGAGCAAGCATCAGGTGGGACATAGAATTGCCTATGCGTCCCATGCGTGCAGCTGCGTCATAAGCTTTGGAGAGCAGGTCATCCGTAACCCGACACTGGGGACGAGGACACCTCGCATCCGGTCTTAGAGCCTCATCAGGCGAGACAATTAGAGCGGCTATGGTCGGCTCAACTGCTGGCATGCGGTCCAAGCCAAACTTGGGTACATCCTGCATGGCTGCCAGGGGCCGACCGTCGGATGTTGCATGAGAGAGGGCTCTAGGATCCCTCCAGCATGCATGCAACTCCCTCAGATACTCCTCCGATGGAGGCACGGTAAAGCTGGCGGGGGCTGGGCCACGCCTGAAGAAAGCACTGGCCGGAGCCGGCTGCGCTTGCGGCACGTCTAGCTGCAGACTGGCCAGGGCCATACGAATGATGGCTCCCATTGAGTTGTCCTCAGAAGCACTAGTAGAGCTGCGGCTCGAAGGACGGGAGCACGCTGCGGAGGCACGGGAGGCTGCGTCCGGTAGGACCCCATCCGGCTCGTATTCAGCAAACTCCACAAAACTGGCTGCCGGAGGAGCAAGAGCACCTGGCTCCCCTGCACCAGTCCCAGCATGAAAGGCTAGGAAGAGGCACTTCATGCTTTCGAGCTCTGCTGTCAATTGGCCTACCTTGGAGGCAAGCCCGGACTCCCTAACCTTCTTCCTAGAAGGGGGGCCTGCGGTCACCACAGCCCGACGTTTGGAGCGACCATCCTGGGCTGGATTACGTCGCTGGGCTGGGGGCAACAGTTCGGGGGACGAAACGAGGCCCAACCGTTGTTCCACCTCAGCTAGTCTAGCAACTCTAACTGCCCGAGGCATAAAACTGCAGTTCATGCAGGGATCATCTGAAAGACCCTCCTTCAGATGCCCGAGGCCAAGGCATGAGGAACACAAATCATGGCCATCCTCAATCTGCAGAGAAGCCATACAGGCCGAGCATGAGTGGTCGCCAACCATGGTGACAACCAGAAAAAATAACTGTATAAAGCAAGAAACAATAGACACTGGGAGAGGGGGCGAAAACACAACCTTCACCAATGGATATATGAACAGAAAAAACACCAGACAAGTTAGCCTCAGCGGGAACGCTGCTACCAACTACAGTCACACCTCTGCTGGGAGCGGGAGCGAGAGCACTGCCTTCACCAGTTGAGGGTAGCGGTCAGAACGAAACGTAGATAATAATAAGTGCAGTATAAATGCCGGGAGAGTGAGCGAAAGCACAGCCTTCACCGACAAATTTTGCCGGGATAACAGCCCAGACAGTTAGCCTCAGCGGGAGCACTGCTACTAACTACAAGGCTAAATATAACTATAAATGCTGGGAGCGGGAGAGAAAACACTGCCTTCACCAGTTAACACAAAGCGGGCACAACCGAGTTGGCATCGAGGTAAAATGTACCTAAGCCGGGAGTGGGAGCGCACACACTGCTGTCACCAATAGCAACGATACACAACTTGAAATTAAGTGATAAGCGCAATACAAAAGCCGGGAGAGGGAGCGGGTACACTGCCTTCACCGAAACACGAAATTATAACCACAAAGTAAACTTATCCAGCCGAGGGAGATGCGTTCCACGCAATCCAAACCTCTCGGCGGGTCCGTTGCAGCCTTTGGAGGGTGAGCAGCTCACGGCTCCGACAATATGTCGCAAGGCCACCAGCAACGAACGATCAAGATAATAATAGCCAATTAGCTTTTAGCTAGCAAGGTGATACGATACCTGCGAAGCGAGAAGATGAAAGGAACAGATCCTCTGATGTCACCCGAAGATATAGGCTGTCCGGAGCTCATCAGGGGTCACAGGTGACTTTGTTGATATTAGGTACTCGAACTGCGCATGCGCGAGACGGATAAATTCAGTGCTTGAAGCAGTAAGGATGAAATAGAACTTTGTGTTCAGCTGACATTTCCTCGAGCAATGCTTGGTTGAATCCCCAAAGTCCCAACTGGGCGTCCCCCAGGGAGCAGGAGGTCCCAGGGGGACGACGCCCGGACGCTGGGTGCTTCAGACCAACGGACGTGCAGAGCCGCTCTGGAGGCTGACCCGGGGAGCAGAAAGCTGTCCGGGTCCGCCCTGGAGCCCGGAGAGGAAGGCGGAGCCGTTCAGGAGGCCGACGACGAAGGAACAGACACTCAGGGGGCTGGAGAAGGCTCGGTGGTCAAACCAAGAGAGGGGGAGCTTGGACACAAGCAGACGTTACCATCATACCCCAGGACGCCTCACAGAGCACACCTCACACCTCTAGTTATTAACCCCTCGCTTGTCTTTGCTCTGTGAGCCACAGATAGAAGAATAATGTGAGGATTGATCAAATAATGATGTTAAACACACCACGCCTCTTCTCCTGTGAAAGCTGGCATCATGAAGGAATCAGACTGGTGTATTTCCTCCTCTAGTTTCTGAGCTTGAATCATCAGATTCACTTTCATGTTGATCCAGAATTTCTAGAATGTCATTTCTGCAATGTCATTCCCCTTCAATAGTGAATCACGGTTGATACTTAGGGTCTGATCCTGGACCCATCTCGGTGTCTCTCTCTCCAGCACCAGACCTGTAGGCTGAGTGGGTGGTGGAGAGGCTGGACTGGGAGGTGGAGGTGGAGGGGGTGGACTGGGAGTCTCTCCAGATGACATCGTCCTCAGGACCCAGACTTTGGTCATCACCATCCATAGTTGCATCAGGGGTAGTTGTTCTTGAAGTATGTTCTTGTTGGTCCCTGGTTGGTGCAGGAGATTCTGCACCAACCAGAATTATTGCAGAATTATTATGTTAGTTTAATATAACCATGATACACGTTAGTTTAACGTAACATGATACATGTTAGTTTACCTACCCCTCGTATTCTACCATCGAAAACAGCTGGAAATCCTGAGGCACCATTTTGAATAACTCCTTGTCCAGATGGTTTTGCGTCTTTGGGCCCATGGTTCTCCACAGCAAGGAACCCAGAGTGGTTTGTTGGTCTTTTTGGTCTCACTTCTGAGCCCGTTGTCGAAATAGAGGGGCAAGAAGCCACAGATGTAGTGGATGAAGGTTGAGTTCCTGAGGGTCCAGCTGCTACCATGGTTGAACTGGTTGTTGTACTGGTTTGAGAGGGGACAGGAGTGTCGTCTTCCCTCTATGCTAAAACCTGCACACTTGGGTGATGGTTTGGGAGGTGCCTTCTCCTGGATGACGTAGTTCCGCCCGCAACAGAAAAAAAATGAATTTTTTTGCGAATGTTGCCTTTTGTCAGCGAGTTCCTGGTCCTCCTTAGGGTGCACTCACACTAGGCCATCTGGCCGTGGCCGTTTTCACACCCATTGTTCTCTGGCCTGCACTCACATTAGGCCATCTGGCCGTCGCAGCTGTGACCTGGCCACGGAAGGCTCTTGTACATACGTCATCACGTCGTAACACGTCATCACCAAGCGTCCGCTGCATGGACCATAATAAAGTCTGCCGCCAGTCAGAGTTTTATCAACAATGGATAACAACACACACCAACAGTTGAACCGCTTGACGCGATGTTTACCGTTTAATGGGAAAGAAGGCTTGTCGCCTTTATTATGTCCGTGGTCGTCGCATTGACTATACGTCATCCAGCTCAGGTTGCGTAGCCGTTCGTGTGCGCGTGTCGGCTCATTAGCATCTGTACCGTAGCGGCCCGTGCCGTAGCAGCACACCTCTCCCAAGTGGCCAAATTGGCCCGGCCTGGCCAGACTGGCCACACTCACACTGGCAGATTTGAGCACGGTTAGGTGTGAAAACGGCCACGGCCAGATGGCCTAGTGTGAGTGCACCCTTAGTCTTCCCCCATGGCACCCTGAAGCCCGACCCTCCCTGCACGGGGAAGCCCGGAGAGTCCAGGCCGACATGGGCCTTCCTGAGCACATGCCTATTGAAAAGGTTCTGCCCTAACCCAATGATCTTACTGGCCACTTTCAGTCTACCCAGTGGATTTATATTAAAAAAATTCCAACAGATTCAATGAAAGCCTTGCAAAAAAGGGACATCGTAACAGTATTGACATTAAATCCTCAATTTTTCATAAGAGATATAACTGCTGATGCACCTTCGTGCAAATGAGGTCAGTGTTAGCCTCAAAACCCAGTCCGTCGTCAACAGTCCCAGGGTACCGATCAGACCCTTCAGTCTCTGATCCCTGTATGCACCGCGCAGAAGGTGGTCTTCTAAAACATGACCATGTCCTTGGTCTGGGGTACGGTCAGCTCCACAGAGCTCGTCACACAAAGACAGACCTAGGATTTGATAATCACCACTGCCAGGCCTATAGGTTCTCACATCTGTGTATCCATGGTCAAACTAAAGTAAAAACACATACATGTTTTTATATAGTTGATCCGGTCCTTGCTATATATAACAATCAATCAACTTTTTATTCAAGACATATAAGGTCCATAAAGCAGCACATATAAAATATATCTATCTATATACATATATAAAACAATACAAAACATTTAAGAAGGATGCAAATGAGGCATCCACAATTATAATACAAACACATTTAAAAACAGATACAAGCTTCGGGTCCAATGTTTCCAGAAGCAAGATGAGTACCTTGTGACACAAGGCTTGTGTCACTCTGAGAAACGTCAGTTAGAGACACAATAATATAGTGATAAACAATACATGAACATGTCACCATCATTGAGAACAACCATGATACATGTCAGGGTTACCATGCCTATTCTGTCGCTAAGGTTGGAGAACGGGCACGTTTGACAGATGAAAGGCCATTTCATAATAATCCAAACCCCCAAAATTCTGTTAACAAATAAACACCGTAAAATGTAAGCAAAATATACCCATTAATAAATCTCCAAATAAAGTTAAAAAACAATACACTTACAGACCGTTTCAGGCACAGTTTTGTGAAGTGTGTGTGGATGACGGCTTAATGACGGTTTAAGCAGCCTCACCTGGCCCGAGTCAGACTGCTTGGACTTTGGGGGTTGGTGAGGCTGCACACCTGTTGCACATTGAGCGATCAGTGTGGTTGAACCAGCCCTCAGCTCCTGCAGGGCCACGTAGAGCTAGGAACCAGGCTAGGGTTCACTTAACGTGGAGCAGAGGAACACTGTTTAGCATTTAGCATATTGGTCCTGAATTCAATCCAACACCTTCAATACAGTGATGGCGCTAAATCTCTGACGTAGAAACAGTTTCCTTCTCTTCAAAATGACACGTATGGGTGAAATATATAGTATCATTAAAAAAAGAGTGTAAACGCCCCCCCCCCTGCCCTGATCAACCAATGGGGGGGTTTTACCTCTTAAGAAAAACTGATGAAACATTTGATCTAATCCAAATGGTTCCCTCTCACATGTTGTGACTTGTGAGAGTGACTCTAGCGTCAGGAGATCCTATCTAATAACTAAAATATGTTCAGCAAGTGGTCAACATTGCACTAATTGAGCTCAAACTAAAAAAGACAACATTGCAAACAGAAATATCCTAATAAATCGTTCAAAGACAAGTGGTTCCTCTCACCCAACATCTCAATCTCCACATCTCCATATAAACATTCCCTGTACAGGATGGAGATCGTACTCAAGCCAACGTTACCCATCATATCCCAGGACGCCTCACAGAAAACACCTCACATGTCTATTTATTAACATCCTCGCTTGTGAGGATTGATTCAAATATGGATTATCACCACTAACCCTCGAAATAATCTGCCTGGTGTATTTACTCCCTCCGTTTGAGTCATCAGATTTACATTCATGTTGATCCAGAATTTTCAAAAACTGGTTTTACTTCTTCTTCTACGAGGTCATAACCCTTCAATAATGAAACACAGTCGATACGATCTTGGCTCTTGGGAAATTAAAGTAACTGAGGAGGGTGGACCAGGAGGGGGAGGGGGGACCCAGACTGAGGAGGGTGGACCGGGAGGGGGAGGGGGGACCCAGACTGAGGCGGGTGGACCTGGAGGGGGAGGGGGGACCCAGACTGAGGGGGGTGGACCGGGAGGGGGGGGGGGGACCCAGACTGAGGGGGGGGGACCGGGAGGGGGAGGGGGGATCCAGACTGAGGCGGGTGGACCGGGAGGGGGAGGGGGGACCCAGACTGAGGGGGGTGGACCGGGAGGGGGGGGGGGGACCCAGACTGAGGGGGGGGGACCGGGAGGGGGAGGGGGGATCCAGACTGAGGCGGGTGGACCGGGAGGGGGAGGGGGGACCCAGAGTGAGGGGGATGGACCGGGAGGGGGAGGGGGGACCCAGACTGAGGGGGGTGGACCAGGAGGGGGAGGGGGGACCCAGACTGAGGGGGGTGGACCGGGAGGGGGAGGGGGAGGGGGGACCCAGACTGAGGAGGGTGGACCAGGAGGGGGAGGGGGGACCCAGACTGAGGGGGATGGACCGGGAGGGGGAGGGGGGACCCAGACTGAGGAGGGTGGACCAGGAGGGGGAGGAGGGACCCAGAGTGAGGGGGGGGGGGCCGGGAGGGGGAGGGGGGACCCAGACTGAGGGGGATGGACCAGGAGGGGGAGGGGGGACCCAGACTGAGGGGGGTGGACCGGGAGGGGGAGGGGGGACCCAGACTGAGGGGGGGTGGACGGGGAGGGGGAGGGGGGACCCAGACTGAGGAGGCTAGACCGGGAGGGGGAGGGGGGCACCAGACTGAGGAGGGGGGACTGGGAGGCTCCACTGTCTCTCTTGATGAGGACAGGCTGATGGTCCTCCTGATGGACTGAGACTGACTCAGATCCATTATCTGTGGGGCTTGAGGGAGGGGCTGGACCCGGACTCTGGTCACCATGATGAACATCCATAGTTCCATCAGGGGTAGTTGTGGTACATTCTTGTTGGTCCCTGGTTGGTTCAGGACCGTCAGTGGACCTTAGTGGTGTAGGTACTGGGAGAGAAGGCAGCAGAGAGTCAGGACATACAGCCAGCCTCCACATGCAGCAACACTCACTGAAGACTGAAGCCCATTGGAGCAGCTCTGCAGCTGGGTACTCTCAGGTGGAGATGAGGACACAACCAGACACGCACACGCACACACACACACACACACACACACACACACACACACACACACACACACACACACACACACACACACACACACACACACACACACACACACACACACCAGACACAGCCAGACACACACCACCAGACACACAACCAGAAACACACAACCTCGAAACACAACACAAGAGGAGCAAGCTACTGAATACACTTTTGATCCTTATATTTTATATTGCAGAATGTTTAGACTCCGTATTAAGACTATTCATAGAAGACAGACTTAATAGACATTAATAAAGTTATGTTACAAATTTACAAAAGTGAAAAATGTGGAATAAGATCTTACCAGTCTCCAGCTCCTGTGTTTCCCTTTTCTATAAAATAAATTTTTTTAATAAAATCTCAACATTGGGTTCACAATAAGGTCATCATCTAATAACTTCACCACTGCCAGCTAGGTTCACACATATTATTGTGTTCTGTATCAAACCAGTAATAACACTTACCTTATCACGCCTTTGATTAGCCTTTTCTATAGAGAGATAAACAATACAGTAACATGTCAGGACAGCAGTCTCCATCATTCAGCATAACCCTGATACATGTTAGTTGAATGTAACAAGAAGCACGTTAGTTTACTGTAACATGATACATGTTAGTTTAATGTAACCATGATACATTTTAGATTAATGCAACACTTACCTCTTCTTTTCTTCCTCAGAATAATGGCTATGATTATTAGAGCCAGTATGACTCCTGTTATTACTATTCCTGCCACTAGTCCTGCATGTGGACCATGTTCTCCACATTCAGAATCAGTTGAATCAGTTCCTGGTCTCATCAGTTTCAGTCCCACAGATTCACATCTGAAAGGAGAAGGACCAGACAACAGGTTTAGTTTCAGGGTGTGTAGTGTACATCCTATCCTGGGGGGAGGATAGTAGACTGGGGGTTTGACTCCTGGTCCAAAGGTACTGGGATCGATCCCCAATGTCCACATGAGCCATCAGGCCTTCAGCTAGGTTCTTGAGCGATGGCGTTATTCCACTATACTCTACTGGCTCGGCCCGGTTCGGCTGGTTTGCATGTCCGTTACAACCGGGCTTCTCGCTTGGAGGCGTGTCTGTCAGTGATGACGCACTTGTCTTGAGCCAATGACACAACACTCACACTTGATTTGCCCTTTACTTTTATATTATAGCCTACCATATATTGGGATCGATTAGTTTAAAATGCATTCAGAATATTTGGGTTGTTTCAGACAGATGGCAACACACATAATGATATCCACGATGGTGAATTCAGTTTGGCGTTCAGTATTCCCCCTCTATGCTTCCTAATCTCAATGGCTCACCAACAGCTGATTTACCTCATCTTAGTCCTGTTTACACGTTGGACAATGTTTCACAGACATGAGTTCAACCCAATATCCTTGATATTAGGAAAATATATATTTTGAATTTAGTATAAATATTGATTAGTGATCTATTAGTGTTGCCCAATGTCGAGTCTTTACACAAAGACTGAACGAAAACTGTCCCATTTCAACAAGCTGTTATGATTTGCAAGAGGATCCTCAATCCTCAGAAATGTCATCTCAAGTGAACACGCCTTCACACTTTCTTTCAATAAATATTCAAACAATACTTGTATACCGTTTATACTGTCCAACCCTAATGTATTAATAAACAAACTATAAAATTCACTTGCTTTGTGTGGTACTGACAAGACGTTGATGTGCCAATTGAGAATGTTCCATCAGTACAGGGAAGGCACTCTGTGTCTTTATCTGCTGTTCCTATATGAATATAAAGATGTTTTATTAGAACACGATCATTCTCAGATGTGGTGTGAACATTACATTCTTGAAAAACATGACGAGGTTAAATATTGTAACTACTTTCACCAAAATTGTTTGGCGCAAGAAGGAAGAAGAAAACAGAAAATTGTACTTCAAAGGTGTTTCTATCTCTACTCATTGTCAGACTGTTGTAGATGATCATGGAATAACTTAGACACCAATACATTGGTAAGAAGCTGGATGGCCCTTTATAGGGCTGAACAGATTCAAAGCTATACTTTAAAGTCCAGGTCTCTGTTGTTAAAGAAGTATCTATACCTCAATAAGACGTCTTGAATAAATGGTTCAATAGAAAATGCAATTCAATGAAAGTTGATGTGCACAGACAGACAGACAGACAGACAGACAGACAGACAGACAGACAAACAGACAGACAGACAGACAGACAGCCAACCTCTTTGACCGATGTATTGACCAGGACTGCAAACCGTGTGTCTCTGAGCGGCCCTACATCCACCTCCGTTAGAGTCACTACAGAAGAATCCATCCAGGACCTCACACTCAGCATCTGATGTTGATGAACACGACTTCTTCACCTTCAGACCGAGACCTGTCAATCACAACAGTTACAGAGGGACCTGAGAGATTGAGAAGGTAGTCTGAGGAAGTCTGAGATTAGAATAATTTGATAGGAAAAGAAGGGGAGTATTCAGTGCATTCAAGGGGCATCTAGGCACCTGTTACCCTCATTAATCTAAACTCATGTTTCTCATTCATGCCCTGTTACAGTATTCATGGTCTCGTTTAAGGGGGAAAGGGTTTTAAATGACATGGGTACATATCACTGAGCTAAGAAGTTGAAAAGTGAAAATGTACCTGCATCACAATGTTTACATGAAAAGCATTGTTCACGCCCATTGTTGCCATCTTGGAAAGTACCTTCTGTGCAAGATGCACATGATGTACTTCTGAATTCTGTGCAATGTCTATTAACATGCATTCCTGTTGGAACCAAAACAAATGACCATGTTGAAAGAAAAAAAAATACTTGTCAGAGTTGGGGATCGAGCCCGGATCTGCAAATCCGGGCAGTTCTACTCTAAACCCAGTGAACAAAAAGGGAAGGGTATAGACCAGGGGTTCTCAAAGTTTCAACAGCTGAGGGCCAATTTAGGAACCCAAAATTTGACTGAGGGCCGCCAAAGAAAAAAAAAAATAGGCGGGAAACGCCGTCAGCACCCCAGTGGTGGAAAAAAAACATTGCACCGTGGACCTCTGGGAGTGAGGTCAAGTGAGGTTTAAATCACGAAACTGAGGTTCATCTTTTCAAAAAATGTATAGTCGGATTAAAACTAACAAATGTAACAGGATTTAATAGAAAGCTAGAGAGAGTCGACTCTTCTCTTTGTATTTATTTATTTTTGTTTGAATTAATAAAAATTAAAAAGTCTGTATGTCATTGCGGGCCACAAGGAATGTTTCTGCGGGCCGCCATTGGCCCGCGGGCCGCACTTTGAGAACCAATGGTATAGACTCAAGTGCAGAGAGGATTAACTGAAATGTTGTTTATTATAACAAAGTCTTTGGGCAAAAACACAGAAGATCACAAAATTCCAAAACGAGGGCAAAATCCAAAAAGGGCAAAAAGTCCAACAGAGAAGGCAAAAGGTAAACTCATATACAGGTAGATCTTTTTCAAAAAGACAAAAGTTCAAAACGTCATACCAGAGGGTCAAATCCAAGTGGGCAGAGAGCAGGCAAGCGGTCAAAACACAGAGGATCAATAATAATGTCCTATACAAGACTTTAGCTTGGGTCAGAGTACAAACGTGGCACACCAAAGACTAATGGTGCGTTCACTCTCCTGGTGATAACGAGACGGCTCGGCAGTGATGACGCGCACGTTCACGCGTATTTCCGACAGCGACCGTTCATGTGCACTCCGCTCGGAATCTAGAAGTTCTTCTTCGTCAGCGGTATATATATCACACCAAGAGGATTACCGCCACCATCTGTTTGGCGTGGAACATAGGTTCTGACTGATTGTCGGGGATCATGGAAGCTGCAGTTTTTCATCCATGTATACTGAAAGAGATTTAAACTTTATGCAAATGACACAGATGTAGTAGCAGCCATTGTACTAAACAACCAAGCCTACAGATCGAAGCCGTCCCATTACCTCAATAGCCTAAAATCCCTGCATTGGCTCCCAATAAATTACAGGATTTACTTCAAAGCACATGTTCATAATTCACTAAATGGGATGAGGATCATCCATACAAACTGCGCAGTCAGGTGCTTCTCAGTCGGACAGTGCCTAAATGGAATCACTCGGTTTATTTATCAGATAAAAACAGCCAGAAGTAAATGCCTTTATTTCCTTGTAGCCTATGAACCTACTATCCTTTTGCTTTTATTTATGAGAAGCACATACAGTATTGCCACTGTATGGAGGGCTACACTTGCCCTTATCTACAGCTGGTTTACCAGTACACAACCTTTAAAACTGAGCAAAGTCGATGGCAACAGACGGTTACAACGTCAATCAATAGTAAAGTGTAGACATGGCAAAAAATATGTGATATGATGGTTGATTCTCTTATATTGAGTCAAACTTTCTCACCGTTCAAAACTTTTGCGTTGAGGTCCGACATGGTCATGCGCATCACTAGTAAACAATGAGTCACCATATGTCACCAACTGGGCAACTCTGTTAACTAAATTTGGCCCCAGTTGCCGAACGGAAGTAGAATCATAACAGCGTCATGAGGTGAACTTTCCGACGTTGCGAAAAGGTTTTTCCCATAATTCCCAGCGATGTGAACGCACTTTAAGCAATGAACATAGGCAAAATCAGGGCTTAAATACATGGCTTGATTGGTCATGTGACAGGAGCAACAAGACACAGTTGACAGGACTAATTGGCAAACCAAGGAAACAGAAAACACTTAAATAAGACATGCACGGCCACTAGATGATGCCAAAGTCCAAAGTGCAAAAAACATTATTCAAAACCATGACAATACTAACAAAATAACATTCCAAATTAGCGATTTTGGAACCAGCTAATTAGTGAGGATATTGTCTCTTACCTGGGGGACAGGTTGGACAACAGCCCTCTTCTGAACTGTATTCTGCTGGGCGACAATTTGCTGATGCAGTAGCATTGTCAATAATATAAATATGAAATAAAAGTAGGCCTAAATATATCTTGAAAATGAATTCTAGATTGAAAAAAAACATTTTCCAATTTGTATTTACCATCAAAATGTTTAACATATTTTGAGGGCAGCAAAGTTGTGTGGGTTCAATACATTTATTGTCAATTAAGGTTTATTGTTTAGACATGCTTTCATTCAAAAGTTAAATGGGCAACACTTTATATTTTGGCTGCCATATCATCATTGCCATGTTGACGTTCTGAAATATCTGGGGAGAGATAAAAGAAAGGCAGTTAATGAATGCAATACTTTTTCTTTATAGGTCCATACAGGCAACGCATGCTTGATCTGAAACACTCATCTTGCCTTTGCATGCGGCCCTTTCGAAATGCATTTGGGGTCCGTCCGTTCTGTCGGCTCAAAAAGTTGAGAAATTGTCAACTTTTCAGGCAGCGACGGATCCGTCGGCCAATCAGGTCAAGTTTTGCAAATTTACGCAAATAAACTGTCCAATGAAACAGTGTGTTTATACAGCCCGGGTTATAGGGCTCTTAAGTACGCCTCTTCCGGTAGACCCCTCATGGGAGCTCTGGGCGAGAAAAATAGAATGGGAGTCAATGGAAAGAAATGTATTATTTTCTGATCCCAAATGCCTTGGATATGTTTTGTGTGGGTCCAAGTAATAGTTTTACACGTAAAGAGTTTGACCGTTTATTGTGCAATTGTCCAGTTAAAGGTTGCAGAGAAAACACAATGAGAAAGACTACACGTCTCGTATGTGACGTCACGCTCCCTGCGACTGGCGTGGACAAGACCGACAATCTCCCCATCGGCATAAAGGCTTGATTCCACCGGAGGCGTACGCGCCGCGGGACGGCTGCGCCGCGGTCACCGCTGCTGATCTCTTCCCCTCTAATCAATGAGACCATTTCCACCGGGCGCGCCGCGGAACGTCTCAACAGCGTCCCAGGAGCGGCGTGCTGCGCCGCGGCGCTATCTTTCCGTCCAATTCTATTTTTGCCGCGAGCCGCTGCTAAACCGCGTCAATTTCAACAGAGCAGGTCGAGCAGGGCAGGAAGTGAAAGCTAAAAGCCATAGAGCATCCGGTCAACTTCCAAAATAAAACACAATACTCAGCTCATGTAACTTCACATCAACATTATTACATCATGACCGGTGGCACCAGGTCAGCAGTCAATCAATCAAAGGGTCTCAGAGGGTCGGCAACATGAACGACGAAAGACTCATTGTCGAAGTTCAGCAACATGAAGTAATTTATGTACCAAATCATCCTTTTTATAAGGAAAATGTCAGAAAGGACAAAGCGTGGCATTTAATTGCAATAGTTTTGGGAGTGGAAGGTGAGTACATTAGGTTTAGGATTATCGCGTGATCTCGCGTGAATACGGCTGGCTCGCAAGGCAGCGCTACGCTGCCGTTACGCGCCCGGTAGGAATGGACGCAGCCGATCCGCGGCGCAGCCGTTCCGCGGCGCGTACGCGTCCGGTGGGATCCCGGTCTGTACAAGTAACGATTATTAGTGCTACTTTAACTACACGACAATCCAAAAGCCCAGTCGAAACTAGATGGAAAAAGATTGTAGTTCAAAATGTGACGCAGTTTCACTTCTACTTCCTCAAAAAAAACAGGTTATTTCCCATAGACATCCGACCGGGGAACCGGGAGGCATCAAGGCCATGATCAAGGCCTCCACACACCGGCGCCGCAGCGGCGCGGCGCGCATTTTACGCGTGTCAAAAGCACGCCCCTAGCACCAACAGGAGGCGGCGCGACGGCCGCGCTGCAGTATAAAATCAGGAAGTCACCTGTCAATCAACCGCAGCAAAGAGACGAAACGCAATGGGTGAGTAGCCTATTGTAGCCTAGTTTATTTATTTTCCATCTTTTTGGCTGAATAATTTGAAAAATGTATAATCTGCGAAGTGAAAGTATGTTTTCAAGCATCAGATCAACTTAGTTTGTAGGGCACTTTATCGTTTTATTTACTGTCATTTCTTATTTATTTTATATTTTGCCATTATTCATCTACTGCATCAACAATCTCAATAACTGCAGGACCTTCTATTAAGCCTTTTTACTAGAGTGCAGTCACCTTTTAAGGCCAATTGTTATTGTGTGTATTTATTGTATTGAGCTCCTGGATGGCTTTATTGATCCCCATTGGGACCAATACAGTATCTATCTATCTATCCATCTATATAGCCTTAACATAGCCACACATTTACATGTATGCAGCCAGTAGTTATCCATTTTAATTGAGCAAGCTCTTTTATATTTTATTTAGTTTCTTTTATTTCAACAGAATAAATAACTGTTGCCAGACAGAGGGGGTTGCCCTTCTTCTCCTGTGCTGTAGGCAGGCAAGGAGAAGACAAAGGGTTTGGGTGCACCCCATCAATGAACAGAGGCAAGAACAGGGGTTATGCCACAATCTGGTCCAGGAGCTCCGTGCAGATCCTGAGAGGCACGCCAATATTTCAGTGTGCAATGGCAGAACCATATGGTGCAGCCTATATGATGACCTATAATCTAGTTATTATCCCTCTCTGGTATACTCTTTTGCATATATATATATATATATTTTTTTTTTATCCCTCGGGATAAATACAGTGATGTTATTGCTGTGCTGGATTCAGTAGCCAGTGTATTTTATTTGAGTGCTCGAGACACTTAATGTTATTTTTCCTTAAATCCAGAGAGACAGTTACGTAATACATGATCTGATACCAGAGTGACAGTTAATACATGCATTTTTGAGCTTTGCCTGTGTTTTCTTTTACTTTTATTGTATGAGAATGTTTCTATGTGAAGCACTTTGAGTCTGCTTCATGTATTAAAAGTGCTATATGAATGAAGTTGCCTTGCCTTAAATAAAAAAATATATATTACAAGTAGGCCTAATCTGGTTTCTACCTACATGGTGTGATTATATGTGACTTGATTTCGTCTATTTCCCATTATGGTTAATGGTTTGGGTACTTAGTCCACCATTGTTGATTTCTCACCTGAAGATCCAATCTCCAGAGCTATGGCTCGCTAGGCAATGACCTTTTTGGAGTTGTCTTTGTAATGACGGGAACTTTGGTCATACAGTTCGACATATTTTTCCACCTCGACGACCAGTCTCTCATCGTCCATTCTCGTAATTCTTTATCACAAACGAAAGAGGGCGACATCCAGTGGTGAGGGGTAAATATGGAGGTGCCTACGGGACCCGGGATGTACAAACCAGCTTTTACAAAGCGCTTTTTCAGGGGCGGCGACGCTCGGGAATAGAGTGGCGAAGTCACGCCCCTTCCGGTAGGGCTCATGGGACCTATGAGATCGAAAAAAATGAATGGGTGTCAATGGAGAGAAAATAATTATTTTCTGGTCCCAGTCTTTATATGCCCTGGATTACACATATGTTGTTTGTGGATTTAAATGATAATTTCTCATGCAAAGAAAACTAAAAATGTTCGAGAAGAAGTTTGATAATTTTAGGTTTTATGTGAGGCCGCTTTGTGAACTACAGCTCTTCGCTGCTCTCGACGCATATGATATACGTCACCACACCCGCCCTTGGAACTCGGCACAGAGATGGCGATCTCTCTGCCCCACTTCACCGCTTTTTCCAAGGGGAGGATAAAAGCATCGAAAGAGGTGAAAACCATTATAAATCGGGGCACGTGCAGAGTTTCAGTTATGCCGATGGGAAGATTGTCGGTCTTCTCCACGCCAGTCGCAGGGAGCGTGACGTCACATACGAGCCGTGTAGTCTTTCTCGTTGTGTTTTCTCTACAGCCTTTATCTGAACAATTGCACAATAAACGGTCGAACTCTTTGCATGAAAAATTATCCTTTAAATCCACAAACAACATATGTGTAATCCAGGGCATATAAAGACCGGGACCAGAAAATAATTATTTTCTCTCCATTGACACCCATTCATATTTTTCGATCTCATAGGTCCCATGAGCCCTACCGGAAGGGGCGTGACTTCGCCACTCTATAGAACATTGTCTCGAAGAGTAGTTGGGCGGCGCGTTGCGGAACGCTGCCGCGCGGCTAGTCGGCACCGGTGTGTGCTAGTAGGCCTACGCCCGGAATAATGGGGGCAGACTTTTTGACGCGATTCTGCGGCGCCGGTGTGTGGAGGCCTTCATGTGTCTAATCACATGGATGTTTGATAAGATCTGGATCTCTATGATGACCTCAGTTCATCTCTATGATGAACTGCAGATTTGTGAAAATATTGCAAAAGACTCCACACAGATTTACTGGCAATTCCATGTGAACAAATAACTGCTGGAAGCTGCCAGGAAGGGGCACATAAATAAAATAGACAGCTTTATGCTAATTTAACGTATTAATTGGATGTATGGACATGCTCTTATTGTCCCAATGATTCGATTATTTTAGGCTTATCGTTATGCAATTGAAAAGCCTACTTTATGCTTTTCATACATGCATAAATACCGGAATTTTCTGTACTACAATGCTGTGCAAATGGTGTCAGGTGCCGCCCCTGGTTTTCCCATTCACCTGCCTGCCACGCTGATCTCCCCTAATTAACCCAACCACCTTCACCTGTGATCCCGCTATATAAATCCTCTCTCTCCACTCAGTCTCGGCCAGATCGTCTCTCGTTGCTTTCCCGCAACTCCAGGGGTCTCATTTATAAAACTGTGCGTGGGATCGCTACTAAAATCGACGTACGCCCAAAAGCCAAGTTTTGCGACCGCCAAAAAATATTCAGATTTATAAAACCCTGCGTACGCAAGCTTTTCTTTATAAATCACAGACTGACTACAAGTGCGCGCAGCTGAATCAGCTTCACGTTCCGCCCTGTACACGCCCCTTTTTAAACCATAAATGGTCAATGCAAATGACCTCATGAATTCGATCTGCATATAAAAGAGACTCAGATGCAAGTATTATGTCTTGTCGGAAACAATGGCAGAAGTAGGCCTACTGAGAAAAGCAAAAAAGCGAAATTTCACGGAGGTTGAAGTGGAGACACTTGTGGGTGAGATGGAGGCCCGAAAAGTAGTTTTGTTCGGCGGTCACAGGATTGGGATCACCAACAACAAAAAGCAGAGTGAGTGGCAACATGTTAATGCAGCAGTGAACTCTGTCAGCATAGCACGGAGCGCACAGTCCCAGAATTAAAAAAGAAGTGGTCTGACATAAAGTTACATATTTTTATGTAGCCTACCAATAAATCGTTATGGTCCCTAAAGACCCTCTCCCTCCGCATCCTGCCATTTGCATGGTCCGCCAGAAGTGCCTTATGGTGGAGCATTACCTCTGTATTTATAGGGTTACGGTAACAAGACTGACCGAGAACACCTTGGATGATCAGTTTGTAATCACCCACGTAAAAGGTTCTTGAACATAACCCCTTTTTAATGCCTGATTTGTCATGAAAAGCATCAAGAGTAGGCCTAACGGACAACGATTGTGATGAGGAGTGTGGCTTGGTTTTCCACACTTGGGATTTAATTGACATTTGATTATGTGTTTACAGTGTCACATAAAAATATTATGTTATTGACACATGTTGGACAGATGCTTCATTCCATGCAGTCAGGCCGTCAGTGGACAGTAGGCCTATGGAGTGACGGGATTAAATATAGAGATTTTTATTTTATTTATCTTCTAAGGAGATGTTTCTGGAGTTATAACTGAGAAATAACGTAGTTGACTTAAAGTATTCTGATTACTTAGATTTAACACATGATACTGGTTGAAATTAAATTTATGAAGGGCGATGATAAAACATAATCGTTCTTCTCACTCTACAATTCTTCGGTCTGACTTCAGTTCACCACCACACCATCTGTGTCGCCAATTCTCCTTTTCCTCCAAACTATGCGTACGCATGAGTCAGAGTTTGCTTAGGGCTGCGCACATTTTCTCGTCAAGTTGTTTTTTATAGATCACAACCTTTGCGTGGAAAGTCACGTACGCCAATTTCCCCGTTTTGTGCGTACGCAACCGTTATAAATCAGACCCCATATTTCTACAAAGCTGAACCTGCCTGTTCCCGAACCCTTGCCTGTCTGACCACCCGCCTGTTGTCGAGTCCCTGCCGGTCTGCTTCCCTGTTTTCTGCTCCTCGCCCGCCTGTCTGCCCTCCTGATACCGACCCCTCGCCTGCCCGACTACCCGCCCGCCGACGGAAGAGTCTAGTCCCAGTCTACCTGAGTCTAGTCCCAGTCTACCGTTCCCCAACTCTTGCCTGCCCCCGTTTACTCTGCCTGTCCGATCCTGATCATCTGTGCCAACAATCAACATTTCGACTGCCCTGTCACCATTTCCAGTCTGTGCACTTGGTTCCTGCCCCCCCCCCCCCCTCAACAATCGTTCTTTGAAGATAAATCCACCTTACCTGTCTCTATTGAGTGTCTTTCTCAATATTTATTTTCACATCATCCTTTAACTGTTGTTCAGGTCAACTCCATCCAAAAATTCGAGAGGTTTTCGCAGTTCCACGTCAAGTTAAAATCCATTGGACACGAGCTATAAACCACCCAGCAGAATTGATAAGTTTCCGTTTCAGTTTGAAACTGAAAATGTCAGTAGCCAAAATGTTTGTGTTTGTTTGCGCTTCTGCGTGACTAGAAACAATTAGACATTATTTTCTAATAGTCTTTGTTATTTTGTATGATTATATAAATACGTTTAAACAACTTTAGTAAAGTTGAAAATATTCCCGAAAATATTTGTTTTTGTTGCGTAAAAGAAACAAAATTAGGCTATATGATGTTGTATAGGCCTATAACTTATATGATATGATATATGAAAACTGATAAGTCTACATGGTACGATTTGGGAGACTCTTCATGTTGGACAAAAACACAACAGCAAGACAGAGTCCCTCTGTGATCCGGATCAAAGGCTGAACCCACGGGAAGCCTCTCCTATTTGTTCCAGTAGAGTCCATACGTCCTGCGCTCTGTGAGCTAGCTTCCCTGGTCCCTTCGCCGCTACAGACCTTTCCTTTGAACACCTTTACCACACGACGGCCAGCCAGCACCAGTCCCACCGCCGCCGGGCCCCCATTCTCCTGATTTTTTTTTTTTAACTTGTATTTTTTTAAGATCCTTCCTGACACAAGTGTTGCGATTACCTGCCTATTTTTTTTGTGTTTGGTAGAAGCATACTTTCTGCTGATGTTGTCCACTAGGGCATGGTGGAAAACTAAAGTTTTGTGCACCTCTCGAGACACAGGAACCCTTCCTAATAGAGGCGGCGGGTTTTTGATCTGGGTGACTCTGAATTTTGGTGTAGTCTTGTTAGTCTTTTCCTGTATTTTTCAGTTTTTCTTTTCTGTTCATTGAGTGATTCCCTAAGAGCCTGGATTTCCCGGTATAAGTTTGACTCCCTTCTCTTGACTTTCTTCCTTCTAGCGGTTCTCTGTCTAAAATGATAAACAAAGCATTAGTTTATAGATCATGAGTTCTAAACTTCATATTCATTGAACAGAAAAACGATGACAAGCCGTTACTCTAGTTTTTTCAACATCCTTTCATAATTTATTGATAAACCTATTTTCTATATAGAAAAATCTCTATACCTTGACATCCGAGGCTGTAGATTAACTTCAGGACTCTTGGGTGGAGTAAACTGGCTCTCTATCACTTTCTTTCTCTCTCTGGTCTGACGTTGGGCTTTTCTCCAATATGCTTGCTTCCTTCTCTTCCCCCTCTCGCTTAAATCTTTCACTGCCGTCACCTTTCCTCGCTGCTTGTTCTCTTGCCATGTCTCCCTGTGCTTCTGTAAATATGCAGCCCTTTTCTCAGGATCAGCATTACGCCGGGCCCTGTACTGGCGCTGCTTATCAGCAGCAGATAAGCGACTCATCTTCCTAAAACAGTTAGTTAATACTTAGTTAACACTATTAATGGTTAGATAATGTACCAGTTATTCAGTATGTATTCATTATTAAATAACAAAACAATATAAGCATAAACTATCACAATGAAACCTGGCAACATGTCCAGCGTGTTACTCCCTGTCAACTGTGTTACACTTGATCGGTAACACAGTTGAGAGGTAACACGGTTGACAGTTCGGCCATTTTGGGGCCTTGTGCTAACTGGCAACCTTGAACCTGTCGCCATATGACCTTGATCAACTCGTGTTTTTATACACTTTCAGTTAATATTAGTTAGAAATAATGTGTAATACAAGTGAACAAGAAAATGTTGATAACACAGTTGACAAGCCATTAACCCATTCAATGTAAAACCCAAATTATTGATGAAATATTGAAGAGGAGAAGGAGAAATTTACCGAACAGTTTTCAAATTTACCGCCACTGCAGGAAATGACATCACGTGGTGTTGGACATGTGACTTTGGAGCAAACCCTTGCCGAATTATAGGGGTTTTGTCAGTGGGTAGTCTCGCAAAGCCAGACCAAACTACAGCAAGTAGAATGGGTAACACGGTTGACGGAAATTTCTCGGACTCGCACAAAGTGGATAAATTAATGTTTATTAATAATTTGAATTGTTTTTAAAACACCTTCATCATATTATAATGATTATTTCCAACAAATAATGATGAAAATAATTCTCAAAAACACATCGTTTATTGTTTTTTCTTAAAGCAACACCTGACATTCAGCAATTAGGACAGCACAAAAACAGCAACTTCTAGTATAGAATATGCATTTTCAGAAAAAAAAATTATGGAACTAATTGACCTTTTTAAGTGAAATGAAAAATAACTGCCCCAATATAAAATGTATTATTGATTAGTATTATTAAAGGAAGATATTTTGTGCAATTTATAAATACAACCCATGGACATGACATGTACCGCTAATGCAAAGAAATGAGTAAAATAGAAAGTTAATAAAGCATTTAGTATTAAAATAGAAAATAAAGGCAAAGTTAAAAAAGGTTTTTAGAAAGTGCAATGTATTTAAGATCCACACATCGGCTGTGTAGTGGGAAGCGATTTGATTGGCAGTATGTGTCTGCAAAGACTAGTCCCCCATACGTCAGACACACCCTCGGCCATCCGTCGACGGACGCATGTAGTTTAAACAAGGCCTCAAAAAGCCCCCATCCGTCGACGGACGCATGTAGTTTGAACAAGGCCTCAAAAAGCCCCCATCCGTCGACGGACGCATGTAGTTTAAACAAGGCCTCAAAAAGCCCCCATCCGTCGACGGACGCATGTAGTTTAAACAAGGCCTCAAAAAGCCCCCATCCGTTGACGGACGCATGTAGTTTGAACAAGGCGCCTTGTTAACTTAGTTTGCAACTCTTGCGCCCCAAACACCGCTCGACCCCGAGAGCTGCCTTTAATTAAAACACCCACTTGTTAATCAAACAACGCACGAACCAACCCACCAACAGCACCGCCTTGTGGTGGTGGTGTCGATTCTGACACAGCGTTACCACGCTGTAATCTCAGTTGTCTATTTTGCTTTTTCGACTTTTATGACCTATAAACGTTGTTATAATGATTTATAGTCATTACATGCAAGGGCGTCATTTTGTTTTTAGAAGGGGTGGGGAAAATAACCATAAGCTTGAGTGTGGTTTGAAAAGTGCTGGGTACCCTTATGTAAGCTATTCATCCATTCAACGCTGCATTACAATATGCTCTACAGCGTATTGTCTGGTGTTGAAAATCCTATTCGAACAATAAAAGTTGAAAACCACAGTTTGTGTTTTGGCTTGTTTTGCAAAACGGCGTTGGAAACACCAGGGTATTGGCTCGAGATATGTAATACTAATAATACACTAGTAATACACAGGACAAAGAACAGTGTTGGCAATTTAACACTTATCTTGACATCAACAAAGTTTACCAGACAAGCAATGCCAGACTGTAAAGGGGGTACGAAATGAAACGAGGTACTGATCAGCCTTTTGAAGACGAGCGAGGGCTGCTGGTAGCATATATGCTGCATTAAAAAAAGAAAAGCGCCCACAAGAGAATTGCATCTGCCAAATCCTGACCACCAGTAAACACTCGCAAAGGACCAATGTAGACTTCATTCGTTACAACATCATAAGCAAATTGCCCGCAAATAAACATTTCCTAAGCACAATAAACAGAATCCGTAGAGGCCCATGGAGTAGCAGGCCGTGTTTCACTTAGGGTGCACTCACACTAGGCCATCTGGCCGTGGCCGGGGCCGTTTTCACACCTCAAATCTGCCTGTGTGAGTGTGGCCAGTCTGGCCAGGCCAGGCCAACTTGGCCACTTGGGAGAGGTGTGCTGCTACGGTACGGGCCGCTACGGTACAGATGCTAGTGAGCCGACACGCGCACACGCACGGCTACGCAACCTGAGCTGGGTGACGTATAGTCCATGCGACGACCATGGACATAATAAAAGGCGATGAGCCTTCTTTCCCATTAAACGGTAAACATGGCGTAAAGCGGTTCAACTGTTGGTTCACGTTGGTCCCATAGAGAAGTCGAGTGTCTGTCAAAGTGCGAACTGTGTTCTCTGTGTTGTTGTCCATTGTTGTTAAAAGTACAAGAGCCTACCGTTGCGCGGCCAACGGCCACGGCCAGATGGCCTAGTGTGAGTGCACCCTTAAAGTGGAGCCGAGAAACACTGATCAGCACCTGAATTATTGCACCTTCAATACTATGATAGCACCTAACGTTTAGCACGGAACCACAGCTTCATTCTCTACAAAAATGTACGCGTCATCGTTAGTTTAAAAAATAGTGCAAAAACATCAAAAGTATCAAAAAAAAATTCAATTTTCTAGAACTGGCCATTCTTCTTCTTCTGCAATGTCATTCCCCTTCAGTAGTGAAGCACGGCGCCTGGGTCTTGGGATATTAAAGTGACTTGATACCGACTTGGAGCGAACACGATACCTTCTGGCTGACGGAATAAGGGGGGTGACCTGGGAGACTCCATGGTCTCTCCTGATGGGGACTGGGTTTAGTGAGTTTGAGTCATCAGATTCACTTTCAGGTTGATCGTGATATTCGCGAACTGGCGTTACTTCTTCATCTGCAATGTCATTATCCATCAATAGTGCAACACAGTCGGTGGACAACTTGGGATTTTCAAGGCAGCTTGATTCTGACTTGGAGCGAAAACGAAACCTTCTGGCTGACTGGGAGGTGGAGGGGAGACCCAGACTGAGGAGGCTGGAGGGGGAGGGGGGACCCAGACTGAGGAGGGTGGACCAGGAGGGGGAGGGGGGACGCAGACTGAGGGGGGTGGACCGGGAGGTGGAGGGGAGACCCAGACTGTGGAGGCTGGACTGTGAGGCTCCACTGTCTCTCTTGACGAGGACAGGCTGATGGTCCTCCTGATGGACTGAGTCTGACACAGATCCATTATGTGTGGGGCTTGAGGGTCGGGCTGGACCCAGACTCTGGTCACCATGATGATCATCCATAGTTCCATCAGGGATAGTTATGGTACATTCTTGTTGGTCCCTGGTTGGTTCAGGACCATCAGTGGACCTTAGTGGTGTAGTTTCTGGAAGAGAAGTCAGCAGAGAGTCAGGACATACAGCCAGCCTCCACATGCAGCAACACTCACTGAAGACTGAAGCCCAGTGGAGCAGCTCTGCAGCTGGGTACTCTCAGGTGGAGATGAGGACACAACCACACACACACACACACACACACACACACACACACACACACACACACACACACACACACACACACACACACACACACACACACACACACACACACACACACACACACACACACACACACACACACACACATACCAGAGAGACGCTACCACTCCACACAATTACTGCAGCTTTAACACAATTAACACAACTCACCTTCAGCAGGCTGTGTTTCACTGGAGGGAGCTGGAGGGATGGATGTCTCTAGACCTGCAGGCTGTGTTTCACTGGAGGGAGCTGGAGGGATGGATGTCTCTAGACCTGCAGGCTGTGTTTCACTGGAGGGAGCTGGAGGGATGGATGTCTCTAGACCTGCAGGCTGTGTTTCACTGGAGGGAGCTGGAGGGATGGATGTCTCTAGACCTGCAGGCTGTGTTTCACTGGAGGGAGCTGGAGGGATGGATGTCTCTAGACCTGCAGGCTGTGTTTCACTGGAGGGAGCTGGAGGGATGGATGTCTCTAGACCTGCAGGCTGTGTTTAAACATACAGTTCATCCATACTGTTACACCACTGCATTAAGTTCTTTGTCATTCTACTGCATATAAGGTAGCACTGTACAAATACACTGTATATCATTTGACTAAGGCCTACAAATTGTAGGGCTACAATTAATTATTAACAAGGTGTAACACACAATTTTAACAATAATAATAAAGACTAAATAGCAGATTATTATTAAGGTCACAGAGACCACAAATAATGGGCTGAACGTACAGGCTCCGTAGAGAGGAGAGGTGTGGATGAGGGACCAGCTGTCCTTTCTCCAGCAGCTCCACCTGGACGGTTATAGAGTAGATACAGTTAGCCTTACATGTAATGTAACCGTGATACATGTTAGTTTAATGTAACCCTTACCTCCCAGGACTGATATTATGAAAATATGTATCCTATCATTATGAACTGAGCTCCATATATTCTAATCATGTAGAATCAGTTGAACCAGTTCCTGGTTCCCACTCTGAATTAGCCTCTACACAGAAGAACATCTTGACAGACTGAATACGTGTAGGGAGACGGCTGCCATTATCGTGGTCAAACAAGGACAGAAGTCTTTCTACCCTTCGTCCCTGCTCTTTGTTGTCATGACCAGTGGCGGTTCTTCATTGAATTAAAACCCGGGCGAGACCCCCCGCCCCCCAAAAGGCACGAACAGCCACGTTTTATCATAACAATATGAGTGAAAGAGAAACTTATGTTTCCCAATGGCAAGAGATGCGAGGTGTGTGACTTTAGCCCACTATTCCATTAGAGTATTGCTCTCTATCAGGCAGATTCCAACCCACGCTAACAGCAGATCCCCCGTCCCCCCCTTGTCCGTTCGATTTTGGGAGACTCAAGGCCTGATTCCACCGGACGCGTTACGGCAGCGGCACGTCTTGGCCGCGGTCACCGCTGCTGATCGCTGCCACTCTAATCAATCAGACCATTTCCACCGGGCGCGGCTGCGGAACGTCTCAGCAACGTCCCAGGAGCGGCTCGCCGTGCCGCAGCGCTATCATTCCGTAGCATTTCTATTTTTGCCGCGAGCCGTTGCTGAACCGCGTCAATTTCAACAGAGCAGATCGAGCAGGGCAGGAAGTGAAAAAGTAAAAGCCATAGAGCATCCGGTCAATTTTCAAAATAAAACACATTACTCAGCTCATGTAACTTCACATCAACATTATTACGTCATGACCGGTGGCACCAGGTCAGCAGTCAATCAAAGGGTCTCAAATCATCATTTGAGACCCAATGTCAGAAAGGACAAAGCGTGGCATTTAATTGCAGTAGTTTTGGGAGTGGAAGGTGAGTACATTAGGTTTAGGATTATCGCGTGATCTCGTGATCTCGCGTGAATACGGCTGGCACGCAAGGCAGCATTGCGCCGTAACGCGCCCGGTGGAAATGCAAGCAGGGCAAAGTCACAGCCGTAACGCTGCCGTAACGCTGCCGTAACGCGTCCGGTGGAATCCCCGGGTCAGAGGTGAACTGTCCCCCACGCCCCCCTCCCCTTTCCCCTTCTCACACAGCTTCTGTGCACGGCACCTCCTCAGTAAGCAGGGGCGCCTGCAGCCGGAGGGGCGGCAACAGGCCAATTCCCCACACAGTGATATGATGTGGATGATGAAATGATAGCTCCATTCTGTAATCTAATATCTAGAGGGTGTTGTTCAGTAGGTCTGCCACTCTGGTCCCTCTGCTAGGTAGGCTCTGACTCTCTGGTACCATTAGATTAAATGTTTTGAATCACAGCGATATCATCTGACTTGGTGTGAGTCAGTAACCCCTGAAAATCACTGGGTATTAATAAATGATCTGTTACTCATTGATAGTGAAACATGTGGAATAAGAACTTACCATGTAACCGCCACCCCTGCTTTTCCTTTCCCTATAAATGAAAAAGTGAATAAAATATCAACATTGTGTTCATCAAAAGGTCATCATCTAATAACTCCACCACTGCCAGCTAGGGTCACACATATTATTGTATTATGTATAAAACCAGGAATAACACTCACCATATTACGTCTTCTGTAAACCCATGCTATATAGAGATAAACAAGACAGTATCATGTCAGGAGGGCAGTCAACATCATTCAGCATCACCATGATACATGTTAGTTTAGTGTAACATAATACATGCTAGTTTGATGTTACCATAATACATTATTGTTGAATGTAACCATAATACATGTTAGAGTTTAATGTAATGCTTACCTCCCAGGACGATGATTGATATAAGCAATATGCATCCTATTATTATGAACACAATCGCAACGTAATGAGTACATGTAGAATCAGTTGAATCAGTTCCTGGTTTTATCTGCACCCCTCCCACAGAATCACATCTGAAACCAGAAAGACCAAACCATGTTTAGTTCTAAGAGTAGTAGACTGGGTGTTGGACTCCAGGTTTAAAAGGTACTGGGTTCGATCCCCAATGTCCACAACCTTCCTGTAGGCCTTCAGGAAGGTTCTTGAGCTAGATGCCTGACCCCTACCTGCTCCTAATGACCTGTACCTCCCTGTGTCTGAGTTCACTGGACGCCGATGTGGAGAAAATGACTGAAGGAAGTTATATATATTGTCAAGAATTAATGACCTTTAAAATATCTAATTCTGATTATAAAGAAACAAACATAACATTATGACTATGGTATGCATCTTAAAAACAGGCAAATAAAAGCCACACCAGTACATGATATATTGCCCAGGCCTAATTCTTAACATACCATTATTGCACTGTATGTATAGATTGTTTAATTAACTCCACTTACGTTGTGTGGGGTTGGCATGACGATGTGCCATTTGAGAATGTTCCATCAGTACAGTGAAGGCACTCCGTGTCTTTATCTGCTGTTCCTGTAGGAATATTCATGTTTTATTAAAACACGACCGTTCTCAGATGTGGTGGGAACATTTGTGATAATCATTTCAATTTTTATTGTTCAACAGCTAAAATATTATAAGATCAACAACGTAGGAACAAGGAAACAGAGAATTGTAATTCAAAAGGTGTTTCTGGCTGACTGTTGTAGATGATCGTGGAGTAACTTGGACACTAATACATTAAATGGTAAGAAGCTGGATGGCCCTTATGGGACTGAATAGGTTCAGTAGACGTTGATTTATTTAACAATTATCTATAATTAATGTTGCCGTACATATATAGAACACCAACCTCTTTGACCGATGTAATAACCAGCACTGCAGCTCAGACGGTGTCTCTGAGCGACCCTACATCCACCTCCGTTAGAGTCACTACAGAAGAATCCATCCAGGGGCTTACACAGAACATCTGATGTTGATGAACACGACTTCTTCACCTTCAGACCGAGACCTGTCAATCACAACAGTTACAGTTAGAGGAACCTGAGAGTACACAACTTCTGATATAAACATGAACAACACAACTTCTGATATAAACATGAACAACACAACTTCTGATATAAACATGAACAACACAACTTCTGATATAAACATGAACAACACAACTTCTGATATCAACATGAACAACACAACTTTTCTGATATAAACATGAACAACACAACTTCTGATATAAACATGAACGACACAACTTCTGATATCAACATGAACAACACAACTTTTCTGATATAAACATGAACAACACAACTTTTCTAATATGAACACGAACAACACAACTTCTGGTATAAACATGAACAACACAACTCTGATATAAACAAAAACAACACAACGTCCTCATCAACACAACATATGGGGGTTGCATGGGGGGCATCTCCATTAAATAACAGATGTACCTGCGTCACACTTTGTACAGTTAGAGCATTGCTTCTGCTCATTATAGCCGGCTTGGAAAGTACCATCGGGGCAACTTGAGCACTCTGTAGTGATGATCATTTCAATGCTCTCTATGCAGTCCTTCACAAGATACTGTCCTGTTGAAAATAACATTTTGAATATGTTGTAGATTCATGGACAGTTTATGTTGGACAAGTTGTCGATTTGTGGACCTTCTCTACTGTAGAATTGTAAACTGTATATTCTGTATATGTTTATTTGTAGATAGTACACGTTGTAGAGTCAGACAGCGTGACAACAGTTCAGATATTTACCAGGCTGACATGATAGGCAACACCACCATCCTGCACTGCCTTCTGCTCTGTACTCATACAGGGGACAAATTGGAGGTGAATCAACGCCAAAGTAATGAGTAATAATAATTAATATGAATTGTAGGTACATGGTTGTCAGGTTTGTTTGGGCTTCAACCATCAAACTGCAGTCACAGACTTTTCTTGAAGTTCAAAAATATCTGGGGAGAGATGAAAGAAAAGCAGTTCATCAATTAAATAACGAGTTCTGGGGAAGGGGTTAGAAGATCATTTGGGGGTTTGAAAAGAGTTGTGTTTGGTTCAATCAACTATTCATACTGTTCTGTAGTTAGTTATTATATCTGTGTTGTAAATAAATAAAGATGTTATACCCCAGTTGCATAATTAAATGTAGCCTACTTGACGTTACCAATAGGGGGAATCGTATCTGTGGTTCTGTAGACATCAGTTAATTAAGAATTGTACACTAAATTAAAATATCTGATACGCGGTTAAAATAAGGACCGGAACGTTTAACAAACAGTCACAAAAAGCAGGAAAAAACCTCACTTTTGAACGTCTTTAACCATGTCCTTATGGCTTTGGTTTGGTCACACTCTGATTCTAGCGACGCCGACGCGCCTAAGTAGGATGATCGCACACACACACACACACACACACACACACACACACACACACACACACACACACACACACACACACACACACACACACACACACACACACACACACACACACACACATACATTACGGAAAAATATAATGAGCTGAAGTGGTCAGTGTGCTGTAAAAACAGTAGAGAGGGTCAAGCAAATCCGGTGTTCAGTAAACAGAAGATTGTAATAAATCGGTCTCCGATAAGGAGTGGACGTTTAGAACAACCACTATTTTAGGAGATTTGTCGGGCAAAACCCCAGACTAATGAGTAAACGTGGTCATTGGGTTATGGTTGGATGTGAGCTCTGATGAAATGCAGAAATAGAGAAGTAAATGTCAGGGATGTTTCCGTCTTCACGGTGCAATGAGAATAAAAGCTCTTCATCTTAATATTCCTTTGTCTTCGCCTCTTTGCAAACTAGTCGATTATTTCCACAACAATCTCCAGTACAGCGGGAAGCCCTGTTGAACTGGAGACGCACATCCCAGTACAGCAGGGAGCCCTGTTGAACTGGAGACGCACATCCCAGTACAGAAGGGAGCCCAGTTGAACTGGAGACGCACATCCCAGTACAGCAGGGAGCCCTGTTGAACTGGAGACGCACATCCCAGTACAGCAGGGAGCCCAGTTGAACTGGAGACGCACATCCCAGTACAGCAGGGAGCCCAGTTGAACTGGAGACGCACATCCCAGTACAGCGGGGAGCCCTGTTGAACTGGAGACGCACATCCCAGTACAGCAGGGAGCCCTGTTGAACTGGAGACGCACATCCCAGTACAGCAGGGAGCCCTGTTGAACTGGAGACGCACATCCCAGTTCAGCAGGGAGCCCTGTTGAACTGGAGACGCACATCCCAGTACAGCAGGGAGCCCTGTTGAACTGGAGACGCACATCCCAGTACAGTGGGGAGCCCTGTTGAACTGGAGACGCACATCCCAGTACAGAAGGGAGCCCTGTTGAACTGGAGACGCACATCCCAGTACAGCGGGGAGCCCTGTTGAACTGGAGACGCACATCCCAGTACAGCAGGGAGCCCTGTTGAACTGGAGACGCACATCCCAGTTCAGCAGGGAGCCCTGTTGAACTGGAGACGCACATCCCAGTACAGCAGGGAGCCCTGTTGAACTGGAGACGCACATCCCAGTACAGCGGGGAGCCCTGTTGAACTGGAGACGCACATCCCAGTACAGCAGGGAGCCCTGTTGAACTGGAGACGCACATCCCAGTACAGCAGGGAGCCCCGTTGAACTGGAGACGCACATCCCAGTACAGCAGGGAGCCCTGTTGAACTGGAGACGCACATCCCAGTACAGCGGGGAGCCCTGTTGAACTGGAGACGCACATCCCAGTACAGCGGGGAGCCCTGTTGAACTGGAGACGCACATCCCAGTACAGCGGGGAGCCCTGTTGAACTGGAGACGCACATCCCAGTACAGCAGGGAGCCCTGTTGAACTGGAGACGCACATCCCAGTACAGCAGGGAGCCCAGTTGAACTGGAGACGCACATCCCAGTACAGCGGGGAGCCCTGTTGAACTGGAGACGCACATCCCAGTACAGCGGGGAGCCCTGTTGAACTGGAGACGCACATCCCAGTACAGCAGGGAGCCCTGTTGAACTGGAGACGCACATCCCAGTACAGCGGGGAGCCCTGTTGAACTGGAGACGCACATCCCAGTACAGCAGGGAGCCCAGTTGAACTGGAGACGCACATCCCAGTACAGCGGGGAGCCCTGTTGAACTGGAGACGCACATCCCAGTACAGCGGGGAGCCCTGTTGAACTGGAGACGCACATCCCAGTACAGCAGGGAGCCCTGTTGAACTGGAGACGCACATCCCAGTACAGCGGGGAGCCCTGTTGAACTGGAGACGCACATCCCAGTACAGAAGGGAGCCCTGTTGAACTGGAGACGCACATCCCAGTACAGCGGTGTACCCTGTTGTAACGGATTTATTCTGAAATCAGGCATCAACTAGTCGTGCAGGTGAATTGACAGAAAATTGTTAGCCAGAGCTCAACCATTGAGGTTATTGCTAGGCGGGAGCTAGCACAAGCTGCTAGTCAAATGTGTAGGTGCTGGCTGGTATATTTCAGACAAATTAATGACTTAACTGATATTTCTCTTTTATGGATGGAGAATATGTTAACAGATTTGGAACATGTAGGCCTATCTGCCTAAGCCCACGTTGAAATAATTTTGATGTTGAATGTTGATGTCGCAGTTGTTGAAATAAACTGATTGATTTCAATCAAATCATAAAAGGCTCTCCCTGTGTCGTTGTGTGTGCGTGTTTACGAGGTGCGTGCGGGGTTCTTGATTGACAGATTTTCGATATTATTATACGAATATTGGATAGTGTTTTTGCCAGAAATGCACATCCCAAATTAATACCAGTATAAATTAGATTTTTCACTGTTAAAGTTAGTTTTTTTGCGTTAAAGATATTAAGTGATTTCTTGCCGATGATCCATGGCTGCCTTTGTGAATGTCGGCACACAGATCGAATAATCGATTATTCGTTCATACCACCCACTGATTATTCGACCATGACATTTTTGAGTTATTCACATCCCTATACCCACTAACTCGCGGCCTATATACAAGAAAAAAGTTTGAGCACTGTGATGACGTAATAGAAAACCAATAAAAGCTTTAAACCTACACTCGAATATTGTGACAATATTGTGCATTTGCGTAGTGCCATCTAGTGGTCAGATTTCATATTTCGTTAAAGTGTAATTCCGGCGCAAATTGTACCCAGGATCTTTGTTTTGGCATTAAAACCCATCAAATAAGCCTTCCAGATACCCTTTTCATTGAAAATCGAGTATTATAGTTTGCCGGGCGCAATGTTTGGCGTCCATGTTGTTGACTTGGGGCATAGTGTTTCGCTTCTAAATCCGCATTTGTGAACCACTAAATAGCACCAAACCTCTCCAGTAGCATGACTAGAGTCCCTACACATAAAACGAAGCAAAAAACAACTTAGTTTGCAAACCCGGAGTTTATTTAAAAAGACAGTTTAACAAGCATTACCGGTAGGTCCGTGTTTACAGGAAGTCCACACAAGTCGATTCCCGAATGCGCCGGAGTTCAGTTCAAGGAGGAACGTTTTGGAATTTATATACCGGTAATATATATTTATAAATAATATATAGCAAGTGTTGACACGTAAATTAAAGGAATTGCATATGTAAGTTACAGTTAGAAAATAATTGTTCGCTACAATCAAGCATGGCACGTTGTTGACGGAAGACGCACTGCACACGTGATTGACGCATAGAGTGAAGGACAGCTCAAGCACCGGCAGAAGCGGATCTTCCATTAGGCAAACCTAGGCAAGAGCCTAGGGCCCCAACCAAATCTGTCTTTATTAGGGGCCCCCAAATCTGACCCCCCCAGCCATTACTTATGTAAAGTAAAAAAAATAAACATTTCTAGTAGAAAAAAATAACAAAAATATCAACATAACGCCGAACTAATGCCTAAATAATAATTTTCCAGCACACATGCCCCCCTCCATTGTGCATTGAACTAGTCCAGAATATGATTACGTAGTAACGCGCGCAGCGCGAAATAACGTACTTCAAACCAAAGCAGAGGAATGCGACTCGGTGAAAATGAAGCGGCGGAATTATGATAGTGGTTGTGCTAAACGAAAACAAAAAGCTGAGAAGAAAAGAATTGCAGATACACTGCCGAAATTGACTTCATTTTTTACACCTGCTGCTGCCACAGCAGCCGCTGCTGAACTTGCGACAGGCTCTGCTGTTGGGGTTCTATACTGCTGCTTAGGGCTGGGCGATATGGGCCAAAATGAATATCTCGATATATTTTTACTATATCTCGATACACGATATATATCTCGATATATTTTGAATCTCCTCTAGAGCACATCATAAATGCTCGATTCAACCATGTCTGGCATAATGTTACGTCAGTAATAATTCTAGTATTCCTGAAATATAAGTCTGCATGTAGATTACATGAAACAACATATTGTTTAAACTCATTAGTGCTTTGTATTGGAACAATTTAGAACTTGCACATAAGAAAAGGAAAATCACAGCAAGTTAGATTTACCAACACAGCATTTATTCAAACCGTTAATTATTTATTAACTGTTAATAATAATTATTATATATACACTGCCAGACGACGGATCCAATGCTATTCTTTTTCAAAACCAAATCCTCAGTTTCCATCCTTTTTTCTCTCTCGCTGTTCTCACTCACCGGTCGGAGACACACCTACAGCAGCGCGCCGTCCAGACTACGTCACACACGCGCGTCCATGAGAATCTCGCGGACTCGCAACGGGCGGGGGGAGTGAGTGTGTTTGTGCCATTGCATGTCTTTACCTTTTGTGGAAGAGGGAGAGACGTCGGACGCGAGCTTTTGATATTATACAATTATATTATATTATATACTATTATATATAGAGCTCCGGGAGTCGCAAACGGCAACAATCACTTTCTCCTCCATGCTGCAGTTCACCCCGGACGGCACTGAGTTTGACGGTTGAACGCTGATTGGCTGTTTACGTTACATATGTCACTCAGTGACCACGCTGTTGAACGCTGATTGGCTGTCATCACGAGAAATGAAAATACATTTCAACTTTGTCGCGCCACAAATCCTCGTGAACGCGCTCGCCTCTGCACAGCGAAAGTGTGGCGCGACAAATCAAAACTTGGTGCCGGTTTTCTCTCGCGAAGAATTCGCCCAATACGCGTCTACGTTCACTTTATATGGGATTTTGTCGCCCCATCGCGTTTGGTGTGAACGCACAATGAGTATGCCGGCGGCGGCAAAAATAAACATTACGTGCCAATTTGTATTCGATGTTCGCGACAGGGGCATTTTATACATCCCCTGGAGAACATCTCGCGATACATCGCATATATTCGATATATCGCCCAGCCCTACTGCTGCTCACCACTTTTCTCTGATATGAAGACTTTTGAGAAGACGACAACAGTAGGACTTTGTGTTTACAAATGCTTTCTGTCTCACACACACACACACACACACACACACACACACACACACACACACACACACTGTTTTACTCACATGAAATGGTGAAGGCAACAGGGAAAATGGACATTTGAAGATGGAGAACTTAACCACTTGCACACCTAAACACTCTCTCTCTCTCTCTCTCTCTCTCTCTCTCTCTCTCTCTCTCTCTCTCTCTCTCTCTCTCTCTCTCTCTCTCTCTCTCTCTCTCTCTCTCTCTCTCTCTCTCTCTCTCTCTCTCTCTCTCTCTCTCTCTCTCTCTCTCTCTCTCTCTCTCTCTCTCTCTCTCTCTCTCACTCACTCACTCACTCACTCACTCACTCACCACTGAACCACTGCTTTGCCTGTCTCTCACTCACACACACAGCCACTGTTATTCCTGTCCACACACAAAATCTTTTCATTGGTCCTGTTTAAATGTAAATGGTGGTTTTCATAGACTCATATCCATTTTGTATTTTAGTTCTGTTAAGTGCAAGATCATTTTGTATCTCTGGCAGAGAATGGAAATTCTAATCTCTCTCTCTCTCTCTCTCTCTCTCTCTCTCGTTTGAGTAATAAACATGTAATTTTGGCAAAGGCTGGAGAAATCTGAAACTGATTTTACTGTGGAGAGTTGAGTGGCAGTGCACTATGGGTTTATTGCGATTCTAAGAGTATAGGGATGGTTATTTGTTTTGTGTACGTGTTTCAAAAATGAGGGCCCCATGTCTATATTTTGCCTAGGGCCCCAAAATGGCTAGATCCGCCCCTGAGCACCGGAGAAGACGACCCATCCACAGCTTGAAGTCAAGAGAGAGATGGTTCGTGTTAGTGTTTTCCCCGGCTGCGAAAAAACACATCTCGATGGGGAAACAGATCTCGGGACTAGGGGAAACACATCTCGATGGGGCAACAGATCTCGACACAACACCGGCGCATTCGGCAATCGACTTGTGTGGACTTCCTGTAAACACGGACCTACCGGTAATGCTTGTTAAACTGTCTTTTTAAATAAACTCCGGGTTTGCAAACTAAGTTGTTTGTGCTTCGTTTTATGTGTAGGGACCCTAGTCATGCTACTGCAGAGGTTTGGTGCTATTTAGTGGTTAAAAAATGCGGATTTAGAAGCGAAACACTATGCACTATAACAACATGGACGCCAAACATTGCAACACCGGCAAACTATAATACTCGATTTTCAATGAAAAAGGTATCTGGAAGGCTTATTTGATGGGTTTTAATGCCAAAACAAAGATCCTGGGTACAATTTGCGCCGGAATTACACGTCTTCCCACTATGCGTACTCGGCTGAGAATTTTCCCGCTGGCTTTTAGTGTGTGGTTAATGCCCCACTCCGCCCCTGACTCTAGGTAGTGTAATGTAGCCTACAAATAGTTTAGAACGGTTCAAATGATTAGTTATGCGACTCTCTCGCACCACCTTTGTCTTGACTTAATCCACACCAGGATTTATTGGCATTTTGGCGATAAGGGTTTAATATCCGAGCTTCCAAAACGCATTACCAGGCGCAAAGCGGGGAGTTCTTCACCGTGAGCAAAAAACAGAATATAACTAAATGATCATTCTTCAAATACCGTATGATGTTCCCAGGAGCCACAATATTTGATGACAACTTTATAACCAAGTGTCAAGGTCTTTCTCCGTGAGCGACCCGAGTGAAGAATGGCACCATAAATCACTGTTTTTATAGTTAGTTTTATAAAGCATCTGAACTTATAAAAATAATGACTTGAATGACGAGGATATCAGAGTAGATTTAGACAGCGATGATATTACCTTACTTTAATTGAGAGCGTCGAAAATGTTCAAGTTGCCGACCCTTCGAAGACTCTTCACCAGTATCAAAACAGAGTCATATTTTCTCGCATGGCTGCAACCTGTGGTTCACGTGACATCACCTACGTCACCTACGACCACAATCAAACAATGAGGAGGTGCTCTTTAATTCTCTTTAGTGCAGGACAGGTAATGAAAGGTTCTGAAAGATGGCATATCCATGTAGCTTACTAATGAATAAAATGCATACAAGAAACGTTGACACATGATCCACTATGTTGACATCGTCCCATCCAAAGAGTAGGCCTATTGGTATTAATACCTCATTCATTGTCCAAAATAATCCATACTAATTCAA
The DNA here is from genome assembly GCF_031168955.1 of Gadus macrocephalus. Taxonomy (NCBI): domain Eukaryota; kingdom Metazoa; phylum Chordata; class Actinopteri; order Gadiformes; family Gadidae; genus Gadus; species Gadus macrocephalus. Next base: position 24,929,712 of record NC_082382.1, read on the forward strand.
ATCGGGTTTTGTTGTGGGTACAAAATGAATCAATTAAGAATGATTTACATATTGATCCACGATAGCAGACGCTATACATAGACGCTATACATTGGGATATAGATAAAGGAAAATAAATGCGAAAATGAAATGGCTAAAGTTATGCAAAATTATGATGTTTTCCGCCAATGATCAATAAACTGAAATGATCACAGGTCGATGGGAAATTAAATTATTTCGGGATACTTTATTGATCCCTAGGGTACACGGATACAAGGGAATATAGTGCTGACTAACAGGCAGCAATCCCACAGACCTCAAACTCAACTCATCTTCCCCAGAGTGACAATAATAGCGTGATAATATCAACAATAACAATAATTATAATAATAATAGTGTATACTAACTATTATTAATATTACTATCGCTATCATAATCATACAATGCAATCATACAATTAATATGATAATAATAATATACCACCTAAACCATATATTTTCTGAAATTATATACCCTCAGGATGAGATCCAACATTGTCTGACGTGTCCCACCCTCATCATTATTATTATATTTCCTTGAAATACTTGTATGCAAATTAGTGCATAGTTAAGTACTTAATAAGATAAGCCTTCATTGTCTCAAGGAGACAATGAAGGCTTATCTTGGGCAATTGAAATGAATACATACTGTGCATTTAAAGACATACAATAAGACAGGAGATGAGCTGACCCCATAGACACAGAGACAAGTAAACATAGAAAGACGTAGGCTGCCCACAGTCATGCACTCAAATCCCTCCCTGCACATACTCTCGCCCACCCATAGTAGTAGCCACACTCACCCACACACAACCAGTCCCCCTCCCCTTCTCACACTCCAATAACCCAACAATTAATATGGCACCTGATACTGTAAACTATTCTGGCTTCCAAACACCAACCTCTATCACAATATTACACATATAGTTAATTAAAAAAGAGACAAATTGTTCATATTGCACACACACACACACACACACACACACACACACACACACACACACACACACACACACACACACACACACACACACACACACACACACACACACACACACACACACACACACACGCACACCCAAGAAGGCACAGCACCATCAACCAGGGGGGTATACCACGAACCTCACTGAACATACCCAGGCTTTATTGGGAAAACCTGGCTCGACAGAGACGCAACTCGCAATCAGAGTTAAATGGTACCACGACGCTCACTTTAGATCATTCAATTAGTTGAACCAGGTTTCCCGCTTTAGGTTCAATGCGCATTCACATAAAAGTGGCGTTTATCGCGTCATTTGACTCACCCTTATGCAAAATGAATCGAGCGAGAGCGGTGTATTTCACCCAAGGCGAGCAGTGTATTATTATGAACTCCTACGAGGAATTCAAAGTTCAAATCACAGCCAAGGGGAACACGGTTGCCCATAATATGGCTAGGGTGGCGTGCCGGCAAAAAAAGCCGACCGTGTTAATTCGAAGAGTTTGATCAAGGCCATATGCTACCCAGAAGAATTACGGTACACCAAGGCCGCTACAAGGTATTCAGGGTTTGAATTAGGGTAAGGCAGAGGTAAGATTTGGGGTTTGAGGCTGTCCACATTAAGAACTGCCACTAAAAAAGTGTTTTATGAAGTGGGAAGAGAGTTCATACCATAACTATGAAGCTCAACATTTATTGTTTTCATAGTTAATTCATGGTATGGACAGCCCTGAGGGGTCAACATTAGTTATAGGGTTATAAGGCCAGGGTTATGCAGGAGTAGGACTAAGTTTAGGGGTTAGGGTAATGCCATTTAAATCACTGAACTGTCTCTACACATCCAATACTAAGTAATAATTTCCTGTGCATGTGTACTGTTTACAGTTATGGATGCAAACATGAAGCACAAGCCAGAGGAGCGTATGGGAAGCTGATTGGTCGGGAGCATGCAGGCTTCTCATGTATGGACAGTGGTCTCTGGCTGAACCCCAAGTGGCCCTACATGGGGTCCTCCCCTGATGGGATTGTCACTTGTGACTGTCACGGAACTGGCATCTGCGAGAGGTAATATTACAGTCTCTGTTGCAGTCAAGTAGTGCTAAGTAAGTTAGGAGAGGAGGTACCATAGAAGAGAATGCTCAAGTCTGATTCAAGTCCAAGTCCTGGACTTGAGTACTACAATACTAACGAGTGACTGACTTGAGCTTGGAGGACACAGACTTGACTTGTATTCATTCTTGGCAGATGGAGATGAGGTCGAGCCATAGGTAACACTATTAGTGTTACCTATGACCCGACCTCTTTCCATAAGAATCAATGAACTGAGCAAAAAGGCAGAAAATAATTGGCTAATCTATTGTTCACGTCCTTCTCAATGTGATTTTAGTGACACTCTCGCCAAGATGAGACGTTTGTGTGCGTTTGTGTGCTGACGAAAAGGGCTTCTGCCTCATCAATGATGGGGATAACGTCATGCTGGACCGGAGTCATGAGTACTACTGCCAAGTTCAGGCACAGCTTCACATTGTAGATGCTGACTACTGTGACTTTGTTGTGTGGAACCGCCGCAATGACATTTTTTGTTGAAAGGATTTTGCCTGATCTTGAATTTTGGGATGATGTGATTCCTAAAGAAAGAGTATACTTCTGGAAATACTGGTGAAAAAAGGATATAAAAAGATGAAATGGCATTGAGAATACAGAATAATACATGGTTTATCTACAAGATTACATGTTTTAACAATTGTTATAATAAATACAATCTGTGCAATAATACATTGGAATCCATTTCATTATATAAAATACATATTGCCAGTACAATTCGACTTGTGGAGAAAAATATTAAGAGAATAACATATTTACAGACTGATCAGTGTGTCAGATGAAACTACTACTACTGTATAGTATACTCCTCCCCTCCCCCCCCTCCTGTGAGCCAAGCAGGTGTCCCAGACCAACATGTTTTAGGGCTCAGGTACTGGACTGATTGATTATCCCTATCCCCCTGCCTCCTCTCTTCGCCTCCTTCCCTTCCCCTCCTCCTTACTCCAATGGGACGACAGACTCTGAAAGATTAGACAAGACACAGCAAATAACCCCAATCGTGTCAATCAATGCTAGTGCCTCACCTGATTTTGCTGCCATGTTCTCTGGGCATAGCCCTGCTTTGCAGAATCTGATATTTTCTTCTGACTAAACCTATGACTCACTCAACATGAATACGCAAATTCACTATCTCCAATATTAAACCCACGGCCTGCTAGGACAACATCCCCGGGTAACAGGTTTTTAAGGAGGCCACTCACTCTCTATTCTATGACTCTCCCTCCCCAGGCACAAGGTATGTAAGGGACATAGCCTTGGGGTGCAACACCAATCAGAAATGTTACAGTATGGTGATGCTTGTAGTTCGACCATGTCTGTGCTTGGGCAAGTAAATTAGAGGGCCTCTGAAACAGTCCATTATCACAGCAACTCTGCGTCCAAATGACTGTCTGAATCCCATTGGCATTGTAGCTTGAAGTACCTGTCGCTTTGGCCACTCAATTTGAAATTCTAACCTTTCATGAAGTATGTCAATTATTTTATGCCAAACTCTAGAAGCAGTGGGCAGAGAGATCTTGAACCTGAAAGCTAAATCTTTCAGCGGGAGATTTTAGTCTCAGCCTCAGCAAAACTAAAACCAACTGTTCAAATTTAGACAACACAGACATAGGGCCACAGGTGATGTAGGGCTCGCTGCTCGCACAGCTCAAAAATCTGAATTAAAACTAAGAAGTTGGGGAGCCCTTAGTCTTTTCTTCATTTTTTTCCAAGGACTCCTGGTTGAACTGTGTGTCCAGTGCCTTGGTCCGAAGATCTCCCAGCTCTGTTGAGTTCTGTCTCAGAACATCCTCCATCTTCTCGATGTCATCCATCGTTAGCTCACTCTGGCATCCGGCATCTGCATAGCCTGCAATATTGCAGTGGGGAGCATAATTAGTTCATTCATGAATATGACTCAAGTGAATTCTTGTGAAGTTAACTTTTTTGACAACCTTTTTACAAACATGTAAGTTCACTGGTCCAATAATACAGGGTGTCCACAAAGTCTCTTTACAACTAAAAAAAATGTATCACATAAGCAGAGATATGTTAATCAGATTTGTTCTATGTATTCAGTGCTTATCAAAGGCTTTAATCAAATTGCACTTGTGTGTTTCAATGAGTATTGTGGTTTATTGAAACAATCGGATACGCAGACTCAGCAAAAGTACAGGATTAAGTATGGAAGACATCCTAACCCATAGGTGCATCCCTGACAGACGGGCCACATACCCTTATCGTCAACATGTGGCATGTCTGTCAGGGATGGACCTATGGGGGACGAGGGCTATCAGGGTCTATTTTGAAAACCTTTAACCGTTGGAGCCCAGTCAACCGACTCAACGTCACCCAAAGCGCTAGGGGAGCCTAAAAAGTCCCAATGAGGTCCATAATATAATAATAATAATAATAATAATAATAATAATAATAATAATAATAATAATAATAATAAACTTTATTTATATAGCACTTTTCAAAATACAGTTACAAAGTGCTGAACAATAGAAACACAAATTAAAACAAAGAGCAGAAAATACATGTGATGTACAGAAAGAAGACAGGATAAAAACAAAGGCAGGCTCAAATGAAATCTGGAAAGGCTCTCCGGTAAAAGTGGGTTTTGAGGAGAGATTTAAAAATGGTTAGTGACTCAGTCAACCTGATTTCCTCAGGCAAGTCATTCAGCTTCGGAGCATTCCATAATAGTAACTAGCGTTAACTTATTAATCATGACTAAGTAAATTAGCATTTAACGACAACCTAATGCTATGTAAACAAAGCCACAAAAACAAAGTTAGTCAGCTAACATACCTCTGATGAAGTGGTCGCTGCAGACACGGGAATAAACAGACTGCTCCTCCCGAATGCAGACATAGGTTTAAAATCCACTTTTTACGGTGTTGTTCTGTGAGCTTTTTACATTTCTCACCTTTGTGAACGGCCTACCGAATGATAACCCATAAATAGACGCTCACACCCCTGGACAGTAGGTGGGGGTATAGCCCTCTATACCAAGCAGATTCAGCGTTTCTTCGATGCAACGGAACTCCCATGAGCCTCTCCTCGATTTTCCGCTATGAAGATAATCCTATGTATGCTTTAAGAAATGCTATTGAATAGCTATACACGACGATACGCATGTGGTTGTTTTAAACTAAAAAAATATAGAACAAAATCGTGCAACCGACGTGAAAACCATTTCTGAAACACTACATGGTTACTCCTCGCTATATAAAAAGTCACCCGCCTTCTGAATCCGGGCATTCAGAAGGCTTGCTATCTGGGCTACTCGCTGAGGACGCCGTTCCTCCACCATCGCCCAGGGGAAAGTCCCCGGACGCAGAGCAGAAAGTGCTCCAGTGTTATCGCTCCCATCGGCCTTGCGCTCCACCGTTGATGGCTAAGATGTAAAAGCCTATTATACGGAGCCTGGTGGATCGCAAGTCGAACTTGTCCATGTAATAGAAATGCAAGTAGGCAACTACTGTACGCATCAACAGAACGGGGCTCATTCTCGGAATGCTCATTTTCTTACACAGGTTTCACTGACGCATTTGTTTAATATGATAAAGAAATAGTAAAAAAAGGTCCCACGCTAATTGTAATCATCACATTGACATATTTCATCAAGATACTACATAGTGAGGCGGAGAACAATCAGATCATACCATCAAGACAAATACAGAGGCTTCTGAAGCACAATACAAACACAGTAGCCTATTCAATATAAACACAAATAAAAGTAGGCTATACTCATAAATACAGTCGGTATTCGTTTCGGTTATTCATCATACATTAATCGCTAGAGAGCCAGCTTGGTGAAAGTGATTAATAACAGCCTACAACACTAGAGCAAAAAAAAAAAAAGTTGTTTTAATTTTAGAAAAGTTGTGTGGCTTATCGTTAAGCCCTCATCATGGCATTACGGGTCAAGGTTCAAGCCTGATGACCGGTGTAAGCAGTATAATTGCCTACAAAGATACAACTTTTTAGTTAATAGGGTTTAAAGGAGTTGCAAGGGAAGGGTAAATTATAGGCCTACTAGTTGTTACAAGTATGTTCACAAATTCAAGGTACTGAGTTCGAGGTCCTATTTCTTCAGAAGTCCACCTGGTTTATTCAAGTAAGATTTTATTATTAAATTGACTGATCTTGTTAGTGTATATAAACGTTTGCTATTGGTTGCTAATTAATTTACATTATTATAAGTATTTTTATTATTATTACGATTATTGTTATTATTATTATTTGAATACTTTGAACATTAACCTGCCTGCTCACATGATCAATGTTATAATATAATATATTAATATAATATATAATAATATATATTATATAATAATAATATAATAAGCTATGCGGTTATTAATTATCATCATATTATGATGATGATATTTATTATATTAATACATTGAACATTGCCTGCATGCATGGCCTATGTTATATGTATCAGTATGATAATAATCATAATAATAATAACAATAACATTAATAATAATAATAATAATAGGTTGTCTCGCAACTTCGTTGCTTGACAGCCAATAATAAGCTAAGCGTCATCATTATTATGATTATGTTGATAAATTGAACACTGGCCATTCCCCCTCTTCCCTCCTCCGCCACGATGGGGAGCCAGCTATCCTTCAGGACCCCCGAATAAGAGGGCCACCCCCCCATAAGAGGGGTTCCCCAATAAGAAGGGCACCCCCCCCTATAAGAGGGGCACCCCCCAATCCGAACCCTTCCCATTGACCTATTTACTCCCTCTAACTGACCTATCCCAGTATTTAGTTGTAGAGTGGACATATGCTCAGACACACACACACACACACACACACACACACACACACACACACACACACACACACACACACACACACACACACACACACACACACACACACACACACACACACACACACACACACACTCACTCTACCAATGGTCCGCCTTCGTCCATCTGCTCTGGGGGGAGAGAGAGAGAGAGAGAGAGAGAGAGAGAGAGAGAGAGAGACACACACACACACACACACACACACACACACACACACACACACACACACACACACACACACACACACACACACACACACACACACACACACACAGTCGTCTGTTGTGTTTGAATAACTTCGTAATGTCCATTTGAAAAAGGATTTGTTAATGTATCCTGCTGATTGTATCCGAGTATGACATTTAATGGCTTGGTAATGTCCAATGGGAAAGTTACATTTGTGTTAATTAGTTTGGAGCTCTCAGGACAAGTTGTAATCTGTGTTATGCACACTTTGTACTGTGCCATTGGACATTGAATTGTTAATGTATCCTATTAAAGTTTGTAATATTTCCAAGTAGTATGCCGTGGTGAGTTAATGAATTTTTCATTTTCGATGAGTTTAACATAAGTTACATTTATGTTAATTTATTTGGATTTCTCATGGACAGATGTAATCTGTGTTGCACATGCAAAACTATTTTTGTGTTGTTGGACACTTTGTACAGCCATCTGAATATGGTTTTGTTTTGTATCACATTTTTGCACATTTAGTCAGATTCTTTGTCTTTTGATAATGAAATATTGTTTGGGTAGTCAACGACACGATGCTTCCCCTAACACTTCAGTGTTGGCTAAAAAAGGTTAAACTGTTAATTGAGGAAAATTAACATCTCATACATGTCTAGTAGGCCTATGTGTGAACCGATTTTCACAGGTTCATACATACTAGAAAAAACAATCGCAACAGCAGCAATCAGTTTAATGAGAAAATCCTATTATTAATAATAATAATAATAATAAGCCCCTCTACATCATAAAAAAACATTCCGGTGCAAACAACACACCAGTGGTGGATACAATCAAGAACAACATTTCATTCATCTTTTAAGTTTTTCCATAATTGCAATTAAAAGCTGTGATAATTCGGCGCATAATAACTAAACACATCTGCTGATATTTTAACAATCTAAATAACAGCATGTTTGATAAAAAAAACAACGAACTAAATATAAATGAAATAAATACATTCAATGGGATTTTACATCTTGGAGGCACAATAAAATAAAACAAATGCACAAATGATTGGATGTAGAACTCGGAAACACCTTTGAAACAAGTTGACATGCACTGATGTGCAAAAAGGTGTTCTTATGTACCTTTTGGCTTTATCAGAACTAAACGGCCTACCGAATGATAACCCATAAATAGACGCTCACACCCCGGAACAGTAGGTGGGGGTATAGCCTTCTATATCAAGCAGATGCAGCGTTTCTTCGATGCAACGGAACTCCCATGAGCCTCTCCTCGATTTTCCGCTATGACGATAATCCTATATATGCTCTAAGAAATGCTGTTGAATAGCTATACACGACGATAAGCATGTGGTTGTTTTGAACTAAAAAAATATAGAACAAAATCGTGCAACCTACGTGGAAAACCATTTCTGAAATACTACATAGTTACTCCTCAGTATAAAAACAGTCACCCGCCTTCTTCATCCGGGCATTCAGAAGGCTTGCAATCTGGGCTACTCGCTGAGGACGCCGTTCCTCCACAATCGCCCAGGGGAAAGTCCCCGGACGCAGAGCAGAAAGTGCTCCAGTGTAATCGCTCCCATCGGCCTTGCGCTCCACCGTTGATGGCTAAGATGTAGCCTCTTATACGGAGCCTGGTGGATCGCAAGTCGAACTTGTCCATGTGATAGAAATGCAAGTAGGCAACTACTGTACGCATCAACAGAACGGGGCTCATTCTCGGAATGCTCATTTTCTTACACAGGTTTCACTGACGCATTTGTTTAATATGATAAAGAAATAGTAAAAAAAGGTCCCACGTTAATTGTAATCCCCGCATTCACATATTTCATCAATATACTACACAGTGAGGCGGAGAACAATCAGATCATACCATCGAGACAAATACAGAGGCTTCTGAAATACAAATAAAAGTAGGCTATACTCATAAATACAGTCACTATTCGTTTCGGTTATTCATCATGCAATAAATCGCTAGAGAGCCAGCTCGGTGAAAGTGATTAATAACAGCCTACAACACTAGAGCAAAAAATAAAAAGTTGTTTTAATTTTAGAAAAGTTGTGTGGCTTATCGTTAAGCCCTCATCATGGCATTACGGGTCAAGGTTCAAAGCCCGAGGATGACCGGTGTAAGCAGTATAATTGCCTACAAAGATACAACTTTTTAGTTAATAGGGTTTAAAGGAGTTGCAAGGGAAGGTTAAATTATAGGCCAACTAGTTGTTACAAGTATGTTCACAAATTCAAGGTACTGAGTTCGAGTCCACCTGGTTTATTCAAGTATGATTATATTATAAAAATTGACTGATCTTGTTCGTGTATATAAACGTTTGCTATTGGTTGCTAATTAATTTACATTATTATAAGTATTATTATTATTACGATTATTGTTATTATTATTATTTGAATACTTTGAACATCAACCTGCCTGCTCACATGATCAATGTTATAATATAATATAATATATTAATATAATATATAATAATATATATATAATAATAATAATAGTATAATAAGCTAAGCGGTTATTAATTATCATCATATTATGATGATTATTATGATGATGATGATTATTATTATATTAATACATTGAACATTGTCTGCATGCATGGCCTATGTTATATGTATCAATATGATAATAATCATAATAATAATAATAATAATAATAACAATAATAATAATAATAATAATAGGTTGTCTCGCAACTTTGTTGCTTGACAGCCAATAATAAGCTAAGCGTCATCATTATTATGATTATGTTGATAAATTGAACACTGGCCATTCCCCCTCTTCCCTCCTCCGCCATGATGGGGAGCCAGCTATCCTTTAGCACCCATAAGAGGGGTTCCCCAAATAAGAAGGGCACCCCCCCCTATAAGAGGGGCACCCCCCAATCCGAACCCTTCCCATTGACCTATTTACTCCCTCTAACTGACCTATCACAGTATTTAGTTGTAGAGTGGGCATATGCTCAGACACACACACACACACACACACACACACACACACACACACACACACACACACACACACACACACACACACACACACACACACACACACGCACTCTACCAATGGTCCGCCTCCATCCATCTGCTCTAGAGAGAGAGAGAGAGAGAGAGAGAGAGAGAGAGAGAGAGAGAGAGAGAGAGACACATGCACACACACACACACACACACACACACACACACACACACACACACACACACACACACACACACACACACACACACACACACACACACACACACACACACACACACAGCATGTGGAGGTAGAGTGAAAAAAGAGAAGCTGTAATAAAACAGTGAGAGAAGAGAGGGAGGGGAGAGGGAAATAACCTGCATGAGAGAGAGAGAGAGAGAGAGAGAGAGAGAGAGAGAGGGGGGGGGGGGGGAGAGAGGGAGAGAGAGGGGGAGAGAGGCAGAGAGAGGGAGAGGTTGAGGTTGCTAGGTTGGGTTCTTACGAGACGTGGGTCAGAGCGTGTGTGTGCCTCGCCGCAGCAGCAGCAGAGGAAATTGGCGGTTGAAGAGAGGAAGGTATAAAAGCACGAGAGAGAGAGAGAGAGAGAGGGGAGAGGGAAACAGACGAGGAACAGGACAAAGGATGGCTGAGCCGGAGCTTAAATCACGCGGCAGCCGCGACAGCGTTACCAAGGCGGTGAGCCAGGAGAAGATGGGGGGTAGGTACACACACACACACACACACACACACACACACACACACACACACACACACACACACACACACACACACACACACACACACACATGCATGCATCATGGCTTCCACATGGCGCATGGATGCCTTTTCTGCCACGCGCTCTCGGTGCGATGTGATGCAACCCTGGTGGAAGCACGTTGGTACCGGCCATGCAAAGCACCGGAATACGATGGGCCGATGTCTGGAGCCGCTAGTAAATACAAACCACTCTACAACCGACTAGACGCGCGCGCGCTCGCACACACACACACACACACACACACACACACACACACACACACACACACACACACACACACACACACACACACACACACACACACACACACACACACACACGCATGCAAGCATTCTGTTTGTATTTGCTTTATCACCTGCTCCATTTGCGGAATATCTCGTAAAACTAGATACACCAGTAATTACAGTGACAGAGTTATTCATTTGTAATTGCATCCCGACAAATGAGCCGGGTGTAGGCTATAACATGAGTTCTACCTCGAAAACATAAATGCTATTACACAGTCATACTGAACTGAGCTGGAGCCAAAACGTGTTGATGTAGCATCATGTTCTTGCATGATGAACACTTGCTGTGTCTGCTCACGTCATTAAGGCAAATCGCGTGGATTACACAATGTTGCAATATTTCATCATCTCCCTCCAAGTCCTCCAAAGGCTCTTCAACCGATTGTAACTGATCGAGTATCATAACGACCCATATGATATTATAATATGTTATTATGTTTAAGTATTGAACACAATAAAATTGAATATAGGACCGATCATGTTCAACTATTATAGAAATACAATCGACAGCATGAACATTCTACATGTTCATTAAGCGGAGCAGCTAAAGGTCCAGCAGGTGGCAGAGGCCAGAATCCTCAACAAACTGGCCTCAATAATGACTAACCCCACTCACCCACTCCACGCCCTGAAGGTGGTCAAGAACAGCACCTTCAGTCGGAGACTAATTGCGCCAATGTGTAAAAACGGAGCGGTACAGGAAGTCCTGTAAACCAGCGGCCATACGGTTTGATAATGCATGAAAAAAAACGCTTTTTAGTATTTATTATTGTATTTATTGTTTAAGTATTTAAGTATTTTAGCTATATGAGGGAATGTGTGTTTGTCATGTCTGTCCATACGCTGTCGTGACACTGTCATTTCCTGTAAAGGATTATTAAAGGATCTATCTATCTATGTAAAAAAATGCAAACCGATATCCAAACGTTGAGCCCTTCCTGTGGTGACTGACCCCCCCCATCTCCCCTCCCCTCAGCGGAGGAGCCCCCCGGGGAGACGGGCCCCCCGTCCCCGTCGGACCCCATGGTCCCGAGCCCCGCCGCCGCCAACGGCGCCGCGGCCAGCGCCCCCACGGCGGCGGCGGCGGCGCCGGGGAAGATCGAGCTGAGGCGCAGCATCACCCTCGGCAACGGCATCGGCATGATCATCGGCACCATCATCGGCTCGGGCATCTTCATCACGCCCACGGGCGTGGTGAAGGAGGTGGGCTCGTCGGGCCTGTCGCTCATCGTCTGGTCCGTCTGCGGCGTCATCTCCACCATCGGCGCGCTGTGCTACGCCGAGCTGGGCACCACCATCACCAAGTCGGGCGGCGACTACACCTACATCCTGGAGGTGTACGGCGAGCTGGCCGCCTTCCTCAAGCTGTGGGTGGAGATGCTGATCATCCGGCCGTCGTCGCAGTACGTGGTGTCGCTGGTGTTCGCCACCTACCTGCTGAAGCCGCTCTACCCCAGCTGCCCCGTGCCCGACTCGGCCGCCAAGCTCCTGGCCTGCGTGTGCCTCAGTGAGTAGGGGGGGGGGGGGGGGTCTGCGTTGTGGGGTCGGCGGGCGTCTGGTCTCAACCCCCGGCCTCGTCTTTCGGAGTCGCAGGATGAATTATCGCATGCTAAGATGAATCGGGGAGACGTCTGCGTTTTGTCTGCGATCGAGGCCTTCGCGAAGGCCTCGATCGCAGACAAAACGCAAACGTCTCCCCGATTCATCTTAGCATTCGATAATTCATTCGTGACCTCCGGCGTGCGCTTTGTGCTGCCGCCCTCTGCAGCCACTCTGACGTTCGTCAACTGTCTCAGCGTGAAGGCGGCCACCAAGGTCCAGGACCTGTTCACCGTCTCCAAGCTGCTCGCCCTCGGCATCATCATCATCTTCGGCTTCATCAAGATTGGCACAGGTGGGTCGCACAGGTGGTGAACAACAGGAAATGAGCGGGGAAAGTGTTGATCCTCTAAAGACATGTTCGGCGCGTTGGGAGAAACTTGCTGAGCGCTATTTTATAAGGAAGTGACTCGTTCACTTTAGTGAGTTATCAGTGGTTCTTTGTTTCTTCTGAATCTCCCTCCATTCATATCGGGTCACCAAAGGAAAGCTTCAAAGTTCGAGACGTATTCATAAACGGAGGATGGAAATGTGTGCAATTGGTGGTAGAGCCAGAATGAAAGGATACGTTGTTGACCAATCAGGAATCACAAATGGTGGGGTTAAATCACTGAGTTCAAGTGTACAGAATGCACACGATTGGAAGTTTTTCCACAATATGAACACAGAGCTTGTCGAGTCATACGGACCAAAGGTTCAGCACGACATCGCTCACATTGAGGGCTTTTGGAGGCGCCCAGAATCAGCATGCGTTGAAGTCATTTAATCTAAGAAGATGTTTTTTCTTTGGGTATTTCGTTCATTCGCACTGCATCCAGAATCGGTTCGGTCTTTGATGATCACGTACTGATTCATGATCATTGGGTTGGTTTGGCTCAGTAGCAGAGTGGCAACACTGGACTCCATTGTAGTATGCATGTGTGTGTGTGTGTGTGTGTATTTGTGCGTGTGTGTGTGTGTCCGTGCATGTGTGTGTGTGTGTGTGTGTGTGTGTGTGCGTGTGTGTGTGCGTATGTGTGTGTCTGCTTCTTGTGAAACATCAAAGTTGAGTGAAAACTACACCTTCTTGTGAAGGAAGTAGTTTTAGTAATTGGAAAAATGACTAAACAAGGCACCATTGTTCAAACATTAGTCTAAACAAACTGATATGGAATAGCGAATGAAAACAGCCTTTGTTGAAATAAAACATATACTACTTATTACTACCGGTAATTACTTATTTACCCGGACAATTAAAACACGTTTACATTTTTACTTAGACAATTAAAACATCTTTTAACTGTCAAAATAACATCAGCTCCAGTATTCCCTGTAAATGTGTAATACAACTCCATGTTTGGGCGTCATGTCTTTACCGCTGCTGTTCAGGCCACACCCCCCGCTAATTGTTCTCTACACGGCGTTGCTATGGGAACTAGGTAAAGCTCTGACGACTGTTGTCTGGCTGGGTTTCCTTTCAGAGAGCGCTCAAGACACAGAGACAGAATAATAGAATAGGAGAATAATCCTGAGGAGGGAAAGTTATTCTCAACCTCAAAGGAACAAGACAATTTCTTTTGTAAAATCAGTGTCGTAAATAAATGCATGGCAAAATTATAGGAGTCAAAGTTTGATTGTGTTTTGTCAGGAAAAGTGTTAATTTCTCTTGGTTAATGACAGAGCTGTATGTATGCACCATTCTGAGTGTGTATAGCCTGATTATATTCTTATTTAGGGTATGGGTGCAGAGAATGGACGTCTTTATATGAACAAAACGTCAGAGCATTGAAGCACCCCACCTTTTACCTGCCGCCATTTTGTCCATGTGTGATGGAAGGCAGTTTATGGTAAAGAGAACTGCAAGCTCCACGGTCCTTAGATAAGGAGCTCACTGCTTCTCCTAAATGTCACTGTGATATGGGTTTGAATCCAATCCTGGAACCACCACGACAGAGCTACCTGGAGTATTAAACACCATCATGAGACGATAGGATATAACAATGTAATTATCTTATTCTTTCTTGTTGTTATGTGTGTCACAGCCAAAGTAAAGGACCTTTAATAAGAATTAAAAAAAACGTTCATTCTTAATGCGGTTGTTGTTATATAAGTGTCAAATATTATAATGAATTAATATGATTAAAATACTAGTACAGTAGAGAAGAAGGTTTGCAGAGCCAGCCGCTACAGATGAGTCACACAGTGCCTTTAACTAGACTAGTACTAGTAATGTCGAAGTAATGCTGGTTTGGATCAGGTGACAGTTTGATCTATATGCACCCCCCACTTCCTGCTACGGTCTGAAACTATGACAGAAAAGGGATTTTCTGGTTCAACAAGCAGATTGAGGTCACAGACAGTAAATGCCAGCCTGTTTTTGGCTCTTTCAAAAGACTGTTCTCAACAGACCGATGCATGAGTTAAGGCCGCATTGACTGTGAGGTTTGGTTCAGAAATTGTGGCAAAACCTTCGGCATTTATCAATAGTAATTCCCCGAAAGTCAGGCCTGCTCCTACTTGTTGATTTCCTCCCCTCTAATTCATGTGGTTTATTGGATGTTGATGGCTTACTGACTTATTATGGATATTTGACAGTAGGGTTATGTAATTATTCGTAGCAATGGTTTCTAACTACTTTACACAGACATTTATATTATGGAAAGACTAGATCCAAAATTAACTTTTTACATTTGATCTATTTACCTGCCAGTCTACCAACATATACCAAACAAGCAATTGGTTTAGTAACTAACCCTGAAATGATCTTCTGCCACCAAACAGTCAGATAAACCGGCTATTGGCTGGCAGCAGGGTCAATTTCCGGGTTTAACTCGAATAGGGCTGAATAATGAATGCGGAAGCAGAAGCACACGCAACAGTTTCACAAGTTGGCATCACAGTAATTTATTCTCACCCCAAAATGCAGTCATGGGCCACAGAACACAGGAGACCGCTAGTGAGTCTCATGTGGACCGTCCTCCTTCCCAGCCTTCCCCTGGAACCCATATCATTCATAATAATCATTCATTGAATTAATATAGTAATATTAATATTTTAAAGGCACCCAGTGCAACTTTCGAGGCTTAAAAATAAACATTCAATTTCTAGTCTTTTTTACACGTAGTAAGTTTCAATAACTCCATACCATTACATACCGACATTCAAGCAGCAAAGATGAGACGTCGTTGTGTGGTGAGAACTGATAGAAAATCGATAACAACAACAATGCCGCCATTTTCTTTATTTTTTGTAACCTACAATAAATAAAGCAGGCTTCCAGTCAATGGAAAAATGGCTTCTCCCCACCGGCGATTGTTGTTGTTTACGTTGTTTTTCTATCAGTTCTCACCACACAACGACGTCTCATCTTTGCTCCTTGAGTGTCGATATGTAATGGTATGGAGTTATTGAAACTTACGTGTAAAAAAGACTAGAAATTGAATGTTTATTTTTCATTGAATGTTTACATAAAGTTGCACTGGGTGCCTTTAATATTTTATTTTCTGGAAACTTAAAGCGCTTACAGTGAAGGGGGGAGGGGGGGGGGGGACCTCATTCACCACCACCTGGGTGGTGAATGAGGTCTCAGCTTTCCTACTTGTGTTTCTCATATACCTTTACTTTCTCTTATATTGCACTGTTGGAGGAGCCCAAGACTAAAGAATTTCATGCTCTGTAATTGTTGTGCATATGACAATAAAACCCTCTTGAATCTTGAATCAGTGTGTAGCCCCCACTGCACGGCAGCCAATCTGCACCAGAACGCTCACCACACACCAGCTTGAGCTGGAGAGTGAGGGAATTAATGAATAAGCCAATTATACAGGAGGACGATTAGGGGGCCAGATTGAATGAGCCTGGTTGGGCCAGGACACCGGGGAAACCCCAAACTCTTTGCGTTAAGTGTCTTGGGATCTTTTTCGACCTCAGTGAGTCAGGACCTCGGTTTTACGTCTCCTCCGAAGGACGGAGCCTTCCACAGCACAGTGTCCCCGTCACTGCACCGGGGCATCGGGGTAGATGTTTTGTCCCCCAACACCTTGGTCCAAACAGCGTCCGTTGTGTGTCCTGTCCTGTATTGTAGGGCTGCTCGATTATGGAAAAAAATCATAAACACGATTACGTTTGGTCAATATTGAAATCAAGATTATTCTAACGATTATTTTTGAGTTCGAAAATATGATGTATTTATTCAGCATGTCTCTCCCAAAGAACACTTATAACCGAGAACTTTGAAATTTCGTCTTAAAGAATTTCACAAAACGGTCAAAAAGTAAATGTTCAAACCTAAAATGATGTACACGTGTCTTGTGTGTCCTCGGCGACTCCAGGGGACGTTCCCTACCTGACTCCGGAGTTCGCCTTCGAGGGCAGCAAGATGGGCGTGGACAACATCGTGCTGGCCCTCTACAGCGGTCTGTTCGCGTTCGGCGGCTGGTACGTTTTGTATCCGGTTTGGACCGCCTGTTTGCTTGAATGGATTCCTACCGCCCGGCGTTCATGTGACGGCTCTAATCGTATGATGTGTGCTGTTCCCGTAGGAATTACCTGAACTACGTGACCGAGGAGATGATCAACCCAGAGAGGTGACTGATATAGGCTGGAGGCTGCGTGGATGTTGTCTACGTTGCTCTTTACATGTTGGCTTGCGGCCGAACATGTAGGCCTACTGCGTAACATGTTGACAGCTAATTGACAACATTCAAACAAATGACCCAAAACGAATTCACACGTCTGTTAAAAAACCCGAACCCTATCAATATATAGATAGATGGATAGATCCTTGAACAATCCTTTACAGGAAATTACAGTGCCACAGCAGCTTCAAGACAGTCATAACACCACACATTTTCTCAGAAAGCATCCATACTTAATAAAAATACAATAAATAAATCCAGAAAAGGTGCAAAGATATTTTTGCTTGTTGTAAAACCTTATAGCAGCTGGTATAGCGGACTTCCTGTATCTCTCAGTTTTGCACATCGGTGCAATCGGTCTCTGACCGAAAGGTGCTGCTCTTGATACCCTTCGACAATAACCTTTGACCTCTGGTGCGCCCCCCTTCAGGAACCTCCCCCTGTCCATCATCATCTCCATGCCCATCGTGACGGTGGTGTACGTGCTGACCAACATGGCGTACTTCACCACCATCTCGCCCAGTGAGATGGTGCAGTCCGAGGCCGTGGCTGTGGTGAGCCCGACCCGCCATCTGGACCTAAGATCCACATTGACAGTCATAGCTGTTATATATACACCGTTACTATGGATACTATTGATCTATACATCTGTAGATAGCCAGCTAATAGTTCTTGAGATATTCTTGAAACATGGAAAAGAAAAAATGCAGATGATACGCAAAATATGTAATAAGTGTAAAGAGTAAAAAGAAAAGATGTAAACATGATTTGGTGTAATTAATAATGGTCTAATTCTAATTCTAGCTCCTATGTTTAGACTCAGATCTCAAGGAGTCTGCTAGTCGAATGATAAGAAGTGTTTTTGTGTGTGCTGCAGTGTGTTGTGCATTGTTTTGGAGTCATGTCATGGGTCAGTAGTGAGCAGTGATGCCAGTAATGCATTACTTAATACTTTAATACTTAGTGAAAAAAGTAGTCAGATTAGAGTAAAGCTTTACTAAACTTTACTCTAATCGGACTACTTTTTTCAGTAACGAGTAATCTAACGCGTTACTATTTCAAAACCAGTAATCAGATTAAAGTTACTTATCCAAGTCACTGTGCGTGACTATTTTTGTTATTTTCCTTAGTAAAAATATGTTGTTGCTTTGTTCTTGCCTCTCGGTGAGTGACGAGCATCAGACGTGTGAGGTGGTAATGTCCCCTTGGTGTGTGCAGACCTTTGGGGAGCACCACCTGGGGGTGATGGCCTGGCTCATCCCCGTGTTCGTGGGCCTCTCCTGCTTCGGCGCCGTCAACGGGTCCCTGTTCACGTCCGCACGGTGTGTGTTGTACACACACACACACACTGACAAACACACACACAATACCTACACGTACAGACACACCTACCCACAAACACAAAAAGACACACACACACACACCGACACAGACACACACAAACACACGCACAACACACACACACACACACACACACACACACACACACACACACACACACACACACACACACACACACACACACACACATCAACAACCAAACAACAACATCACACATCCTCCTGCTCATATATCGATAAGAGACATCTTCTCTTCCCCAGCACAATGTCATCTGATACACTAAACTCATTTCCTGGTTGCTGTTTCTTCTATCCCTGCTCTCTGATAGGCTGTTCTATGCCGGAGCTCGGGCGGGACAGCTTCCTGCCGCTCTGGGATTGGTCCACACTGAAAAGTTCACCCCTGTTCCTTCCCTCGTCTTCACTGTGAGAAAACCTCAGAGAGATCCACTTTATTGTTACTAATATTGACAATTCCTCATCACTATGTTAAGACTATTACGTTTCAGGTCTCTGTATACGGGTAGTATGACACCAACAAACATCAGGAATGGCATAGCGATAAGAAATATATAATAAACAGATGACAAATAAGGGAGACGCTTGCCATCTGTTAGAGAGGCATTTCTATTTTTTAGGTAGAGAATATGTTATAGTAGTTGTTTGCTGTTCAAAGAAACATACAGAGAATCAAACCCCAACCTTCTCTCCCTCCCTCTCTCTCTCCCTCTCCTCCTCCTCCCTCCCACCCTATCCTTTTCCCTCTCTCCCACCCTCCCTCCCTCTTCTCTTCCCTCTCTCCCTCCCTCTCCCCTCCCTCGAACTCCCTCTCCTTCTCCCTCTTTCTCTCTCCCTCTCTCCCTCTCACTCCCTCCCTCTCTCCCTCTCCTTCTCCCTCTCTCCCCCTCCCTCCCTCTCCTTCTCCCTCTCCTTCTCCCTCTCTCCCCCTTTCTCTCTCTCCCTCTCTCCCTCCTCTCTCTCTCCCTCACTCCCTCCCTCCCTCCCTCTCCCTCTCACTCACTCCCTCCCGCTTCCTCTCCCCCTCTTCTCCCTCCCTCCCTCTCCTTCTCCCTCTTCCTCGCTCCCTCTCATCCCTCCCTCCAACCCTCCCTCCCTCCCTCTCCTCTCTCCCACCCTCCCTCCCTCCCCTTCTCCCTCTCTCCCTCTCCTCTCTCCCTCCAACCCTCCCTTCCTCCTTCCCTCTCCCTCTCTCCCTCTCCTCCCTCCCTCCCTCCCTCCCTCCACAGTGTTTGCTGTCCATGATGTACGCCATCTCCCAGGACATCTTCACCGTCATCAACCTCTTCAGCTTCTTCACCTGGCTGTGCGTTGGCATGGCGATCGGCGGGCTGATCTGGCTACGCTTCACCAAGCCGGAGCTCAGACGACCCATCAAGGTGTGTTGGCCCAGAAGTCCCCCTGCAGCTGGGGAATGGACCGTTCCATGAAATAACACAACGCGTGGGGGGAGATCTAGGTTGGCATCGCTGTAGGGGTTTAGTTAGTGTTTACTTTATGTTGACTACGTTGACAGAGGTTTGTGTGATGGTAGGGATTTGAGAGGATTCTTGGTTTAATAGTTTTAGATCAAAATAAAGTGTCAGACAGTCTTTGAACGTCTGCGCTGAACTATGTACTCTGGCTTCTTTCAAGGCCTCAAACAAAAGGAATTAGACAAAATCGACACAAACAATGTTCTGCATATCCGTTTGAACCTCAGGGTTTTGAAAGCTCCATCTGCGTGGTTGAAAGCAGGATTTCAAGTGGTACTCTGGTGGTTCTGCTGATTCTAACTCCAAACACATCCAAGGATTCGTGTTCAGGGATGAAAGGCTTTTATCATCCTCTGGGGTTTCCATGGTTGCAATCCCCTCTTCTCTGAGTATATTGATAAAAGCACTCAAAGTGATTATCTATGAGAAGGAGAGTGACCATTGATAAAAAAGAAACCAGATTTTAGTTGATCAAAGCGCCTGAATATGAAGAGATCTGTTGTGTAAAACAATGCGTTGCCTCATAACTTTCTTTTCTCCTTCTCCCGCCCTCCCTCCTCCTCCTCCTCCTCCCCCCCCTCCTCCTCCTCCTCCCCCCTCCCCCTCCTCCCCCCTCCTCCTCCTTCTCCTCCTCCTTCACCCCCCTTCCTCCACCTCCTCCCACCTCCACCTCCTCCCCCCCCCTCCTCCCCCTCCCTCCCCCTCCCTCCTCCCCCTCCCTCCTCCCCCCTCCTCCTCCTCCCCCCTCCTCCTCCTCCTCCCACTCCTCCTTCTCCTCCTCAGTTGTTTATAGGCATCCCCATCTTGTTCGTCCTGAGCTGTGTCTTCATGATCGTGGTGTCCTTCTGGGCCGCGCCGTACGAGTGTCTGATTGGCTGCTGCATCATCATGACGGGCATCCCCGCCTACCTACTGGGCTACAAGTGGAAGAAACCGCTGTCCATCAAGAGGGTGCTGGGTGAGATGACCGATCCTCTGTCCCCGACCGCGTTGCTGTGTTCATCCACCTTCTTTTGTTATTTATTTTGCATTTTTATGCTTTATTATAAAGTGAGAGAGTTAAGAAGGTACGGGAGATAGAGAACAGTAAGATCGACAATCGTCTGTGTGTCTCGATGTACATAACTAAAGCTACGAGCTGGTCTTCTTGTGTTTCCTCAGACATCTTCACCACCTTCTGTCAGAAGATCTTCATGTCGGTTCCCGAGGAGAGGGAAGCTTCCGACTGAAGGCGACGTGTTTCCTGGGACGGCTTCTGTGTGTTCCTTCCTTTGTGTGTCACCGTTGTCTTGACGTTCCAGAGTTTACATCGACCCCTCCCGGCCACTGCTATCGCTGTTTTCTAAAGAGCGAACCATCCAACACGTTGCTCCTCCTCTAAGCCCTACATCGGTGTCAGAACCTGAATCCTGCTGGACATTTGGATGTGAACAGCTTAACAGATTTCAAATCGGATTAAAAACCAATGCTCAGCAGGGTTGTCCTCGATGCAAACTGCATAGAGAGTGTTTAAGCTTTTAAAAAAAGCTTCACACAAAGTTTTGTGTTGGCAGCGGCTAGGCTAACACAGTAGCACAAGAGAACAAGAGAAAGCACATATTTGTAATTATTAATTATTAATCATCAACATCTGACCCTGTTTACAAGAGCCCATTCAGTGAGGGGATATACCCATTTCATGACGTTCATTCGTATTATTACTCTTTAAATGAAAAGCTAAACACAATTATAAATGAGAATCGAGGTCCCGTGTGAAACGGAGCACTAATGAAAAGCCCCTTTGCTCAACGGGACCTGCCGTTTTAATGTGTTGCCTTATGACTGCAGAGTCTGGTGATTGTACATTGCTGGACCACTCCTATCATTTACTGTACCCGTGAATCACTGGACCAGTTAGAAATTGTTGCTTCCATGTTTGATGTCATTGACGTAAACGGAAGCAGAGGTTTTTGTAGTTGTAGTTGATAACTTTCAACACACTGACTCATTGTGTATGTATGAATGCCATTTGAGTAGTGTGAGTGTTTAACAGTGGCTGTTGTTACAACTTTTCTTATTCTATTTTTTTAATATTTGTAAGCCCCAAATTGGCCAATTCTGCCTCGTTTTATTCCTTATGATAATATCAAGTACAAAGTATGAATGTTACAAAAAAACGTTTTGTAGGCTTTCATAGAAATATGGTTAAACAGCTACACCAACATATAAAACACATCCACCCCAATACTCGTGCTAAGCGCTTTAAAATGTAGAAAAGGTTTTGAATAACGGTCAGAGTTACGGCTCAACTGTTCCAGACATCTTCGTCGGTTGAAGGCTGTGACGGAAATATCTGGAATAGTGTTGTAATGGTTTTATTCAAATTTCAGGTGAAAGCAAGATTGCTGTTGA
Organism: Gadus macrocephalus; assembly: GCF_031168955.1. Taxonomy (NCBI): domain Eukaryota; kingdom Metazoa; phylum Chordata; class Actinopteri; order Gadiformes; family Gadidae; genus Gadus; species Gadus macrocephalus. Next base: position 24,952,293 of record NC_082382.1, read on the forward strand.
GTAGACTGAGCCGATCTGAGTAGTCACACAATACACAAGAGCACAAAGTCTGGAGACTGTAGGTACAAAGGGATGCACTGCAATGCAAGGCGCTGAGTGTAACGTTGAGATCAGTTATTTATTGCCAGTGTTTCAGTAGATATTAGAGATGAACATTCCGGTGTAATATGAAAAGATTTTTTTATTCTTTTATTTTGGTTTTTTTGTGGCTTGTTTGGGCCAAATATGTCACAAGCGACATCGTCCAAATGTGAATAATGGATTAATTTATTGTTGTATCGGTTATATCCTGCTTATTGAAATGTTATTATTCCAACAAAGATGCACTGTTGTATGTCACTGGCCGTTCCATTAAAATATTTTTGTTCAAAGATTTTGCAGACTATGATTGAATCTATGACATCCCAAGATATCATGGTCTTCATATATGTAGTCATGCTTTCCACCAACATGACTTGCAAATGGCAATGCTTTTAAACCTGCATCCTTTAGCATATTTGTTAGGGACGCGCCCCCTTAACATCAACTCTGTCCTCTTAACCAATACGACAGTTCTGCCAAATCCCTCCCTTCATCTGATCTGCAATAGTCGATCAACAATTCACTTTTAAATCGCTGACAGGCCCTGTTATGTGCCTATAAAGAAATATATAGGTAAAGTAGCATGAACGCAGCCTGATGTATGAAGGCACACCTCTAGACTGTGGTTATATTAGGGTCAGTATGTCATTTTCTAGTAGCCTGCCCCAGGCCCGTATTAACATAATGTGCTAGCGCGGGGCACTATACCTCAACTTTTTTTATTGAAAGCTTGTTTCATGTGTGGCCGCCCAAGTGCCCTTATTGATAATCCGGCCCTTGCCTGCCCCTAAAACTATGTTTGCGCGACTCCTCCAGAGCTGAAACCAGAGACAGGCTGACGCCCTTGGCTTAACATGGCAGTGCTTTGTTTTTGGCCAGGGTTGGTGAGACGTTGAACAACGACGCTGTTGTTGCCTGTGTTGTAGTTCATATCCGCCTGGGAGGAAATGAGAGAAGAGATGGGGGCTGATAGATAGTAAACACCCCAGCGATGCGCAATCTTTTTTTTCATGGGATAAATCGGGGAATCTCATAAATATTCATGAGGAGCTATCATCTGATTGGCCGAAGAAGGTGCTATGTTATTGGCTGGTGCGTATTGGCTGATGTGTTTGACTCAACGAGCAGATATCGACCACACAATCAAAGATGTTCCAAACAGGTGGTACAGACTAATCACACTAATCACACTAATTCTGTTCAGGATGATTAAAAACCATTTCGTCTATTGATGGGCTCTATCATTATTGTTAAGATATTAACTTTTAAGACATTAACTGTTTAAGATGTATGCAGTCCATGTCCATGTAATGTCAGACCTACTAGTATAACCAGAGTGTCATTTTCCATGAGAGCATTTTACGCATCAGCCTCTCTAGCATTTTATGCTGTCTTTTAGTTCCTTATAGCCTTTTTACAGCTTTTGCCAGAATTATTCATGAACAAACTTTTGCCAGAATTTTTCATAGGAAACTGATTGGAAGAACTCCCTTGAGAAAATGGTGCATGCATACATGCATAAAACTGCACAAGCAGCGAGGCAACAGGGCTTCCCCTACCTGCTGTTTGTTCGCTCTCCCCTCTTGCCCATTGATATCCTGTTCCATTTAACATCAACAGAGAGGAGAGTTATTCAGAGAATGTGCAGTACTGGCAGGCCAGAATGCGTCAGGCATATGAGATTGCCTCAAAGACAGCTGTCAAAGAAGCTCCACGAGGGAAACGGTCGTACAACGAGAAATCGATGGAAGTGACCTGCAGCCAGGGGGAAGAGTTCTCGTCCGAAACCTGTCTCAAAGGGGAGGCCCGGGCAATGGCAGTCCTGTCTTGGAAGTTATGCCAGAAAGCGGTGGAGAGACAAGGGTGCTCCAACCTGCTGCTCCCATGTGACGGTTTGCCGTTTGATTAACCGTGTGTGTGTGTGTGCCTGCGTGTGTGTGTGCATGTGTGTGAGTGTGTGTGCGTGTGTGTGCGTGCATGCCATGCATGTGTGTGAGAGTGCGTGTGTGTATATGTGTGTGTGTGCCTGTGTGCGAGTAGGTGTGGTTGTGTGTGTGTGTGTGTGTGTGTGTGTGTGTTTGCCGTTTGAGGAACAAGACAGGCAGAACAGGGCCGACGACAGCAGGCGGACGCCAGCCCAAAGAGGTCCTGTGAGGAAAGTCAACAGAAGAATAACACAACAAGCTGAAGATACAGGCAGGGAAAGTGAACATGAGTGCGAGTATGTCTACAGGTTTTCTCACGAGAGACGTCAGTCTGGAGAGAACAGTGCGCTGAATCCAGCTGCTCCGCCCTTGGTTCCTGATCTTGAAGTGGGAGCAGAACCACTGGAACAAGAGGCGAGTGAAGCTGAACTACAAGAGACAGTGGACCTGGACCTATACCGGAAGAAGAAGATGCTCCATCCCCCGAAAGAGATGACCAACCAGACCCGGCGCAAGCATCTGGTGGACATCTTGATCCGCAACCTGTGAATACCTACCCACATGAGGAACTAGCTAACCCACCTATGACCTATGAGGAAGTAGGTAAATTGGAGGTGGAAGCAGGCATGAACAATCTGCAGATGAACTAGGTTCCATCTGCAGATTGGTTCCATCATATCACACTTTGTGGTGCCCCGGGACAGGGAAGAACATTGAGGTACAAGGCTGAATGAAGATACACACATAAGCACATAAAGAAAAAAGATCTAGAGTGCTTTAGTAAAATATGGATATCGTTCTGATGGATATCTGAACCTAGAGTTAAAAGAGGTAGAGGCCTACAGGGGATCCAAGTCATGGAATTACCAGGGACAGGTAAACTAAAGTAAGGGAATAGTTGTGTGGGGCTGACAGGTATACATTGGGCCTTTGTTACCAGTGAATGCTCAACCTGATGGTGATCAGGTGACTTACTTTCACCTCAAAGGGGATTATGTGTTACGTCAATTGTGGTATTGCAGCAATGCTTCAATTACTTAAAGAATGTACTTTGAGGAAGTGGGAGAAAAGTGCCAGGTGAACCCGTGGATAGTGATGTATATTAACGTGCAGTAATGTCATGGACATTTTAATTTGATGGGGACAGTGTGGCACCCTGGGTACAGGATAGTTGGCTAAAGAGGGAAATGGGTGCGAGTATGTGGTGTTCTGTGCTGAGCTCAACCAGTTTCGTGTTAGGTTTGTTCGTAAACGCACCAGCCACTCCACTAGGGGGCAGCAGCAGCGCTATGTTTTGTACCGCCAGAGCTCTGAGAGGCAGAACCATCGCGAGACTTCTGAGTGAAAGACGTGAATTGCAAGCTGTTGCCGGAAACGGAATGTATTCTGTTTTTTTATAGGTAAGCTGGTGTAGTTGTGTGCACAATGATGCTATAAGTTAATATAATGTAGTATTACATCTAATAACACGGAAAAGCTAACTCAGATATGCCGTTTGTTTAATGCAGACGTGATGTGTATGCGGGCTACTTAATGAAACGGAAAGTATTCTGTCTTTTACAGAAAACCTTCTGAAATAAATCTGTTGTCGTGAGACCAAGAAATCGACCTCATCATTGAGTCCGTTAAACCTGATATAAATTGACGATATGCCCATTTCTTTCAATTTGAATGGTCTTTGTTGTAATGTATTCTTCAGCTTCTCGTCAGGCCTAAAGCCCCTGAAAGACACAAGGCGGTTGGAAATCCCCCTCCTCTTACACCACCCATAGATTCCAGGCAGGATAGGTTCTAGGCTGACAGATTCTGCTATTCTACCTGCGCTAAAAAGCCTTCTGCTATTTTGAAAAGCATCATGACCAGAGCCCTGATAAAACCGGAGTTGCATTTCAAGAGCCCAGAAGTCGGATGCAACATGAGCTGGTTTATCATTCTCATACATCAATAAATTCAAAATAAAACCACAAAACGTATAAAGGTAAGCTGACCAGCTTACAGGGAATGACACGTTGTCGCTTGTTATGGTAAAAATAGAATAATATAAAAGTCGTAAAAGTAGGATACTTCCGGATCCATTTCGGAGAAAAAAAGGATTATTAATAAATCTTAGTATGCAGTTATCATAGACTGCAAAATTTAGGAAATACGTTGTTTATAGCTGACTGTGTGACAAACGCTTTGACTGTTGTCAAGGTTAATATCAATCTGCCAAAATGAATAACATAAAGAAATTAAAGGTTTTTACAGCATTGTAGTTACCATTAGTTGGATATAGTTATTATCCATTGCAATTAGTAAAATGAAGCCTGCCATGTTGTGCTCAGATCATTTTCCGCTGGTGTTCGTTCAGTTTCCTCAACCTGGTCACCCGCTTGAACTTTGAGGCTATGGAGGAAGGTGCTGGAGGAGACATCCCTCTCAAAAACTGTACACATTTATGTCCACTTTATGATTCAATGTGTCGTAAGTGGGGTTTCATAACTATCCTGTGCAAATGAAAGAATATGTCTTGTGTGTGTTTCCTTCTTCATGTGGAAAGCAGCAGATCCCAGACACCATTTCAATCAAGGTTGAAGAGGATATTGGTGGATGCACGCCCTCTGTAGGTTAGTAATAAACATTGCATCTATGCAAGCAAGCAAGCATACGACCTGGATCAACTGAGAAGGTACTTGATTCCACCTGGGCTAAAAGCCTATTCCTCCTTTAAGGGCGCATCAGGAACAGAGCCCTGCTAAAACACAAGGACTACTTCTCTACTAGAGACAGAAGTCAGGAATGCTGAGATCAGCTCTGATTCCCAATATAACTACAGTATTGATAAAACAGCCGATCGGAAACAACAGATGACCTGGGTTGTGTCTTTATGACCTCCCCACATCCTTAAAAGGCGGAGATGTAGCGGTGCCTTCTCAGCTGGAGTGTTTGACCCTTGACCCCCCCAAGGGGAACAAGAAAAAGGTATAAACAACAAATAGAAGTTAGAAAGAAGGTCAAAATATAATTCTTCCAATACACAAGTGTGTACAAAGTAGAGTTGTAATCGGGCCTTAAATGTTAGGCCCGACAGGATTCTGTTGAATCCGTTCGAACCCGAATTAACTCAATTTTTTCAAAGCCCGAAACCCTGTACAGCCCATCATATTCGAATATGCACGCGCACAGCATTTTCAAGGATTCTTAACAAATTAAATTTAAATAAAATCTAAACTAAGACAGGTATTTGGCAATAAAAACATACAACGAAAAGCTACATAAAATTGAGATTAGACCTAAGACAAACGAAAAAGGGACGCCTCTCCTCAACCACCAATATGAATTTAAATAGGCCAATGCGCCAATAAACATTAGGTCTTTCTTAACAAATTAAATTAAAATTCTAAATTAAAATGGGTATTTGGCATCAATAACGAAGTAACGAATAATAATAACGAAATTAAGACAAAGGCACTGCGGGATTTGCTTCGCCCCTTTTCTCCACTATCCGGCCTCAACGCGACGGTGAACAGCAGCTCAAATTCAATAAAAGAATAATGCCAACTTTAGCCTATATAGGATACTCTGTCTACCTTTGCAGGCATGGGTTTTGATGCTGTAATAAACAATGTGATAGTAGGTTGTTAGGCACTCGTGGCAGGTGTTGAACAGCTTCGATTAGCACGCCTTATCAGCGATGAATCCCTTGTTGTTTTGCTGTCGTACTGTAACTGAACGCCACATTTTCTGCATTTCACATAACCTTTTCCACGCCTCAGACTTTGCTTTCTTTGATGGTGCAACCAAAATGTAATCGCCAGAGGCCAGCCTTTGAATCACCTCCTCAGCATCCATTTCCATCTTTCTCGTGCTAATCGAAATGCATCACCCGACTGCTCATTTACCGAGCAAGCCCGGCCCGAGCCTGTGTAACATGACAGAAATTAAGACCGAACCCGCCCCGACCTGTCGGGTCCCGTCGGGTTCGGGCAAAGATCTTCGGCTCTAGCGCAAAGTACATACAGTAACCCTTTGGGCAAATAATTAATCAATGCCTTTACTTCTCTGTCTTTGTTTTTTCCTCTCTGCAGAAGACTGCAATGGCATTAGCGCTGCACACAGCGCAGCGCCACCTCAGAGAGTCTGCATGTGGACGCCCCTGGCTCCTCCCACATGTCCGGTCACAATGGGGAGCTGCGTATCCTGAGTGTCTACGGAAAAGGGGAGGGCCCACTGGCGCTGGACGGCCATGACACCCTCTTCACTGTGTGCAAACTGGAGGCCTTGAGCTCGCTTTCTGCGGACCACAGCGTGGCCAAGAGCCTGGAGCGTGGCCACGAGCCTGGAGCGTGGCCACGAGCGGCTCGTCCACCTTGAGGAGCTGAGTGGGCATCGGGGGGGCCGCAAGGGCCGGCCTTATGTCTTGTTTGGTCAAGGTTTTCCCGACGATACCAAGACAACCATCCACATGCGTACCCACACAGGCGAGAAGCCGTACTGGTGCGACCAATGCATGAAGCGCTTTCAAAACAAAGCCAACCGGAAGACCCACATGAGGACTCACTCCGGGGAGAAGCCCTACGGGTGCGAGAAATGCATGAAGGGCTTCAGCCAGAACTGCAGCCTGAAGGTCCACATGAGGACTCACTCTGGGGAGAAGCCCCGTGTGTGTCTGCAATGCAACGGCAGCTTCGGTGACCCGAGCAGTTTGCGTGTGCACATGCTCAAGCACACGGGCAACGGGGTGCTTGGACACTGGGCAACGAGACACTTTGATTGACAACTCTGCCCAGGGTGTTCCCCTTGGGCAGAGTGACGTCCTACGTAGTGGTCTTCACGGACGCCTCGTTGACGGGTTGGGGAGGGACGTGCCTCTCACACTCAGTCGGAGGCGAGTGGCACATTCCACAGCACACATTCCTGCCGTCCTATTTTTTTAACCCAAGAATTATATTCGGGGCTGATTAAACACAGGGTCTGTGATTAGGATGTCTGCGTTCAGGGCCTAATCGACCAGGTAAACACGCGTCCTGCCGTCCTCCTCCGAGCTCAATACATTCATGATCCAAAATCTGACCGCAGCTGACCTCAGATCTGGTGAACTGGGCTTTTATTTCCTTCACTTCATACGTTTCGACCAATCCTGTTGCTGGAGGCAGAGTTATTTGCAGACAAACTAGACCAGAACCATGAACATTTTAAAATGTAAAAACAGACATTTCTGTATAATTAAGGTGTATGACAGCTCCCTCTGCTGGACAGTCTCACACCAAACTACATTTTCCGTTTGAACCAACGTAGCTATAGTACATTGATGTGAGACGGGTTGGTGGATTGAACGTGTTGTACTAGCAGAGAATGGCCTGCGGGGCAGTATGTACATTGTTAAATACATGAATAGGCCTGAATTTAGTAGTAATATGGAGGTTTCATATTTTTACAAAATGGATCATGTGAACATTGCAGAATAGCAATCATGTATATTAAATGTATTGCAGGAGTTTAGCTTGACATTAACCAAGTTAAAGGACAATTAAATGAACCGCAACAAACATGTAGAAGTCAATGTGGGATTTTAATATATAAACAAAAACACTTGACAGAAGTTTCATACAATTTGTAAAGGAAAGCAGAGGAAAACATTTTCCCAAATTCAAAATGTCACCACCATTCCAAAAGCAAGTGAAGAGGTGTGTGTAAAAGCAGTCCTCCCTGACCAGCTCTGTCCCTAACTCTAAACCCTGACTCTCAACCCTAACGCTAAACCCTCTGGAGGGCAGGAAGACGCGCCTTCAGTTTAAAGGTTTGAACCACAGAGAAGGAAGAAAAGAGGAAGCAGTAGAGAGTAGTGAAGTAGTGAGGTTAGTGACAGACGTGAGGGAAAGGCGTGTGGAAGCACACGGTTACATGTGGGGTCAAGAAGATCACTCCCACTGGAGGTCATTGATCCATCAGCCTCAGACTGCTGAGCTCAGCAAGTCTTGTGGAGGACGAGGCTCAGATGAACTGAGGAGACGGGACCAGCAGGATGTCAGGATCAGGGCGGGTTTAGCTCAGGTGTGTCTACCCCCGACCAAACAGGATCAGGTGAGGTTCAGCTCAGGTGTGTCTGCCCGGACCAAACAAGGACAATGATTAGGTTCAATATTCAAAAGATGCAACATTATCTGAACCAAAGATAAGTCATTAAGGAGCAGGCAGGCTTTAGGGCGCCTTGCTCAAGGACGCATCACTGTATTCTGAGGACTTGAACCCGGCACCATTGGTTTGAGAGTTGAACCCCCAACCCCCTACCTAGTCCACTATGTCCAGATAATGCACATTTATGAGGAATCCTTGATGGTAGAGTCATGGTGGTCCTCAGGATTTGCCTTCCAGATGTATGGCTTCTCCATCAGTCCTCCAGATTCCTGGTCTGTACAAACATAATTTGTCTCTAATGTAAGGTAACAAACACAGTAGTAGTTGGGCTCTAATGTAAGGCAACAAACACAGTAGTAGTTTGTCTCTAATATCAGGTAAGAAACACAGTAGTAGTTGGGCTCTAATGTAAGGTAACAAACATAGGAGGAGTTTGCTTTAATATCAGGTAACAAACACAGTAGTAGTTTGTCACTAATGTAAGGTTACAAACACAGGAGTAGTTGGGCTCTAATGGCGAGTAACAAAGTAGCAGCTGTAGTTTGTCTGGTAAACAACCACAATAGTATGCCGTAACTTGTACTGGACAAACTAATCCTGCGTTACAACAAGTCCACTCTGTTTATTTTAGGCAAACTTACGAGGATCCTGGTTGGTGGAGTGATGTCGTCCTCCAGAGTCTTGGCTCCTCCATCAGCTCTCCTCAGCCAGAGTCCTGGTCTGGAACAAACAGTGCGAGTCTGGCCCTAAAGTCTGGTAACAAACATCTAGTTTGTCTTATTTTTAAGCCCTTTATTTCCAGTTTGTTTGGTTAATACAAACTTACAATCCTTGTTGGTAGAGTGATGGTCATCCTCCAGATTCACGGCTCCCCTACCAGCTCGCCTCCGCTCCAGAAACACGTTCTAGTAAGAAAACACAGCGGTAGTTGGTTAACGCATGTCAAAGTAACAGCTGTATTTTGCCCTTTAAGTCAACCATGTAAGTAAATACAAACTTACGAGGAATCCTCCAGCGTCTCAGCTCCTCCTTCAGCCATGGATTCCTGGTCTGGTTTCAAACACAGTTGGTCTCAGCAGTAAATCACCTGGGGACGCAACACACCCCACCTCCTGCATCTGAGGTTCACTTGTAAAATGGAAGACAAATTTAAACACTTAAATTAGACAACGTCTGCAGATTGTCGCGTTCAGTAATTCATCCACTACGGTCGTAGCAGCACTAGTACCATTAATAGCTCATATGACTCTTGCATAACCCCCGTATGAATTAACTCACAGCTTGGCACAGATTTAAAGTCATAAGATGATCAAAACCAGACCTAAACTACCGTGGATTTTAGTGTTTCAGATGAGCTTGGTGATGGTTACCCTCTGGTCCGGTGCTGCAGGCAACTGGTGTCCAGCCTCAGTCTCCGGTCCATCCTGGCACCACAAGCCTCCGGTCCCCAGCCTCTCAGCCTCGCCTTTCAGCTGCAGCAGCAGGTTTATATCAGCATTTGCCCAACAATAAACTTATTTCACTCATCCGTTACCTTTTTAAACTTGTACAGTTCTAGAGTATCTTCTACTGTAACATGTGGGAATGACGACCATTATTTTAGCTTTGATATTATCCAGTTGGTAACTCTGCACCAAAGTCGTTGTTTAACGTCATTCCATTGGGTAGGGTTTAACTTCTGTGGCAATTAATGACAGCAGATATTTAGAACGTACAAAATCTGAAGTAACAAAAAACACTAAGCAGTATCGATATTAAATCAAATATACTCAGCCATATTCAGGTGCTGGGTTCCGTTGAAGAAATGTCAAATTATCTTCCACCTTGAAATGATTTTCAGCCTTCCCTGATGTCAAAAATGGGCCCGCAAGTAGAACGCTGTTTTGTACGCAGTGAGAGTCCCGCAACGTCATCGTGGTTAAAAGTACGGCGCAACCATCGGAAATTATCAACATATTGTACGACGTACGTCTCAGTATTTATTTAATATCAAACTTTAGTTGTTTAAGATAGGGGGCAACAATTCCCAATGGAAACCGACTGAAAAATTGTTTCCGTTGGCAACGCCTCGAGGCTACTCAAATACAATCCAGAACGTTCCGCCAGATTCCCTCAGGGGACTCCCGTCAAACTAACTGCCAGGTGGTTTCTTATGGTTGTCAAGACTACAACGTTCTATGCTAACCATTGGGACTAAATCAAGTGACCGCACTCAGAACCTTCCACGGCGGGAAGCACAAACCGTCCGACTGGAATCCGAACATTCCGGCCGGAACCAACCAAAGAAAAAACAGAACCAGCGCCTCACCTTGAGCTGAACGGAGGAAGATCCTGAAGTCCAGCGATGGTCTTCATTAAAATACAGCCAACAGACTTACCTTGAGATCTGTTTGTTGCTGTTGGTCATTAATACTATTCAGTGTACCTTTACATTATTATGCACCCAGTTTGTACAAGTTATATCACTCAAAACCGTACGAAGAACCAAACTACCATGTACGTCCCACAACAACTTTAAACCTAAAAACCGGGAATCATTCAATACAAAACCGTGTCTACATTTTACAATTATTCAGGGTACAAACCATACAGAGCAAATCTAAACGTTGAGCTCACAGAGAGCCGACCATAGCCCTGCAACGTCACCCTGACCGCCTCATCACCAAATCATGCCAGCCAGCCAACACATGTACAGCTCCAGTGAGAAGTGGGCATCTGAGTGAAAGAACTGCCCATAATAAAAAGAAGCCCAATTCCTGAACTATCCAACCATCTTCATGGCTTAAAGATTTACAGACTCGACATTCCATTGTGTTCTAATCACCTTAGTCTGCTCCCTCGTTACTTATAAAACTCTACATCTCCATCACTAGAGTGTTGCATCCTACTCATGGGGGTGTGGTCTGAGTGAGCAGAGATGCATGCTGGGATACAGTGCTGTCTGAAGTCTTCAGTTCCATAGACACGCCCCTCAGGAGAAACCAAGTGTTTGAGAATCTGTCGTGACATCAGTTACATGAGCTGGAATATCCTTCAAGATGGCGCCAGGATTCTCAGAGGAGAAAAAGGCCAAGAGGAAGATGTGTGGGTTCTTCCTCGCAGCCAGTGGAACACAACAACGGTCTTCATCAGAGTACCATGGAACACTTTGAAACATTCTCCTCTTTACACCTTGAAGCCCCAGTGAAGGTTTCCTTACCTTCTCAGCTGAAGAGCACAACTTCAGCTCGAAGAGCGCACTAGCTGGAGTTCCCGGATTGGTTCTGATTTAAGGGAACCAATCGTTCAGCTAGTCCTGTCCGAAACAATTACAGTTCAGCCTGAGAAGACGTGCAACTGAGAGCAAGACAAGATCCACAGGGCTCTCCATCAATCCAGCCAGGTAGGAAGAGCCGTCTCATTACAGGTCTGATGGTCATCTTGAATATCCATTTAGGTCCCTTTCCAACGTCAGACTCTCCTTGTGGAATGCCTTTAGGTGTCCATCCTCCATTGATCCTGATTGGTGTAGTACTAGTTTGAAGTCACTGATCTGAACACGGCGCTTGCATCCTTTTACACTTGATTTGGATACTCTCCTTCCTGCCCAGTGTGTTGGATCTCGCTCCGGAGCGTCGCTCAGGGCTCTTCATGTCTAATGGAGGCCCTTAAGTAAACGTGTGGCCGTCCATCAGGTATGATTTAGTTGACCATTCCAATATCCCAAGCCAATCACACAGACCCCCGTATGAACATTATCACTGTCAAAGCAAGCCGGACACACACACATAGGACCCAGGACAGGCACGTAGAACCCCATGCCAGGTGTGACACACACACACACACACACACACACACACACACACACACACACACAGTAGAACCCTAGCGATGCTCAAAAATCTTCCATCTCATGTCAAACCCAAACACACACACCACTGAGCCATAAAAGGCCAAACAATCATGCAGGGTAAAAACCTCATAGCAAATAACATTCCATCATCCCCCCCCAGCTCTCCTGCCAGGGCACCCATAACAGAACAACCAATGTCTCCAGAGATGTAAATTATGTACAACATTCTTCAGTGGCGTCCCACATTGGTGATGGATTATGCTTGGCGTCTCCAACACGTGTCCCAGGTTGATTCAACATCTCTGAAGTCATGTCTTTGTAGTCCAGTGTTTCCTGAATGAGGGGCCTTCACAGATGCAAACGGTGCAGCTTTAGTCAGCCTGAGGACAGGAAGGAGGTCATCTGTTCAGAAGACCACCCAGTGGAGGGGGGTGGCTCTTGAGGAGCAGGATCCATATGGGGATGGCCCCAAATAAGACCTTCTTGGAAATGAAACTGTTCCTGAGGAGTCACGATGCCTGGAGGGGACTGTTGAATGTGTTCCATGGTTCTCTGCGTCAGACTGACGTTGTGTTTTAGTCGTTGAGATGAGGAGCCCCCTCATCTCCCCCTGGTGTTTCTCCTTCTGAATCCCTGTCTCCATCTTTAAGAACATTCCAGTCCATGTAACTGACGACACGACAGTTTCTCAAACACTCGGTTTCCCCTGAGGGGGGCGTGTCTACAGACCTGTAGACTCGAGACAGCTCTGTATCCCAGTATGCACCTCTGCTCACTCAGACCACACCCTCACAGTAGAGCAACAGTCATGTGATGAAGATGCAGAGCTCAGGAGAGTAGCTGGAAAGAAGACTGAAGATATCAGAACCCAACCCATTACTCCAGCTTACAACAATAACTTGGAGCCTGTAACCATTTTAACAAATCATTAAAACCAACATAAACCAAACACCTAAGTAACCCATGAACCAATAAAACATCCTTCCTACTCAGATCAACCTTCAGGTAACAGGTTAACTCACCAGGAAGCCAAAATACATCAATGTGCCCAAGAGTAATGAGAAATTAATGACTTACAGTTTGCAGTTATGCTTCATGGTTAAGTTGGGATACTCACAGAACTGCAGTTAAATATCCATGATAGACCTTTGAAGGAAGGAACAGTTTACTCGTGGTCCAAATGAGAGTTAAACCACCACAATCACCACAATCACCTACTGCAGGCGAGCTGCGGCAGGTGAGCTTATTAGTAAAACTCAATGCAGGTTCAGCACCCTTTGGTCTTCTTGGTAACAGTGAGAGGCTATTTCAGCTCTGTGTTTGATCTTAAATTTGACTGATTTAGATTCAAACTTCAAAACGAAAAGTCTTCATTCAATTCACCTTACTGTGTGCGCGAGTGAGTGTGTATGTGTGTGTGTGAGAAGGAAGCTTTCATCAAAGAGACCAGAGAAACTCATTCACTGGTTAAACTGGAGTCATCGCCTGCCAACACACACACACACACACACACACACACACACACACACACACACACACACACACACACACACACACACTATTGATACTGTGGCACCCCGTTCTCCCAATGAGCCGGGTTCCAAGTATAAACCACGCTTGGCAGTGAGGGTTAAAGCCTCATTCGGCATTTATTGCATCTATCTGAGACAATACATTACACTCACGGTCTCTAGGGCCTCCATGGGCCTCCATGGGCCTCCATGGGCCTCCATGGGCCTCCATGGGCCTCCATGGGCCTCCATGGGCCTCCATGGGCCTCCATGGGCCTCCATGGGCCTCCATGGGCCTCCATGGGCCTCCATGGGCCTCCATGGGCCTCCATGGGCCTCCAGCTGCTCGCGGACCTGAGCACTTCCTCCTTCCTCGCTCCCGTTCCTGGTCTGCCCCAATGTCAGTCCTCGTGCTCCTTTTAAGATGGCTCCTCGGCTTTCGGCCAGGTGTCCCCCAATCTCGCTGATTGGGGTTCGGTCGGTGCTCTCCGTCGCCGGCTGGTGGGTGACGGTGGTAACGGCCATCCAGGACCAACCCTCGGGCTGGTCCGGGCCGAGGTTTAAGTGGCGGGATGCCACAATACACACAACATATAGATACAAACCATATGCACACACAAACGACTGATACAAACCATATGTATATATACACGCACACACCATAGGTATACACCATATAGATACGCAAACTCCATAGTTACACACCATATAGATACACACCATAAAGATAAACACACCAAATAGACACACACCAAAGATTAACTTAATATAGATACAAACTAGATACCCCCCCCCACACACACACACACACACACACACACACACACACACACTTCCACGCATATCGCATTTTTATTGCCTCGACTCAAGAGAATAGATTTGGGTGGGGATTTCTAGGTTTCATAAACATCCGGGGCTTAACCCAGAGTGAAAATGAAAATGCTGCGCGCCAAATTTATGTGTATGCTTTATTGTGCATGCAAACTTTTTCATAATGCTTTATCTAAATAAACGAAATACGCGGTTTATTATAGCTTTAAATAGCTACCTGACTGCTATGCTATCCCCAAATGTCTAAAGTTCCATTCAAGTTATTGCAATTGAATACAAGTAAGGCAGACCATACACATATACACATACACACACACACACACACACACACACACACACACACACACACACACACACACACACACACACACACACACACACACACATGCGCACAGATCTGACTTGGGATGGGATAGGTTAATACACTTGAGGTGGTAAACAGGTTGTTGTTTATTCTCTTGCCAGAAGGACTATGTCTATCTAGACTAGGCTTCTTATAAATGTTTATGAATATTTTTCTTTTATTATTATTTTTTTTCCCCAAAGATCATAATCGGGGCTAATTAAATAACATCCGAGGCTTTATCCCCAAATAAAACAGCATAGGGACGCCACTGCCTTAAGCTAACGTATTTATCCACGATAGCAGACACTTTAAATAATAGTTATAATTACATGCAACTTATTTCAAATGTCAAATAGTATACTAGATACATACAAATATATATAAAGGAATATATACAAAAATGAAATGGCTAAAGTTAATGCAAAATTATGATGTAGTCGAGTACAAACAGTCTACTCTCATTGCCGTCTTTGGAAGTTAATTCTGACTGATATACTGTTATCTTCCACAGCATGACGTAACACATCTCAGGAAGTGGTGGTGCTCCACTTTGTTGGAGAATCTCCATACTGAAGGGTATAGTTCTTCTGAAGCAGATGTGCTGTGAATTCCAATATTAACACAACCGTAACAATGACCTACAAAAACTATTTGTGAGCGTGTGTGTGTGTGTGTGTGTGTGTGTGTGTGTGTGTGTGTGTGTGTGTGTGTGTTTGTGCAGTCATTGCAGACGGTTTGCTCATTTCACGGAGGAGGGCAGAGAGATGGCAAGAGGAACTCTAACACCTATTTCTTTATTTTTTATTGGTTTGCTTGAAGAGAAGAGCAGAAAATAAAATTGATAATAATGGATACCAATTCCAAGAAACATATTATTTGAATCTAAATGAAATCATATATTGATGGTTATTAAGCACACAATATACACCGCAAGAAAATAAAAATGCAGACGTTTTTTGCATAGCAAACAATTTCTGTTCCCTCTTTCTTCATTTTTCACGTGAAGTCGTTCCCCATTTTGTTTTGGTACTTTTCCATCTTTGCCAGTACGTTTTTTTTTTATTATATCAATATTAATTTAAACAAAAATAAATAAATATACAGAGAAAACTCGACTCTCTCTAGCTTTCAAATCAATCCTGTTCTTTGTTAGTTTTAATCCGATTGTACATTACTTTGAAAGCATGAAGCTCAGTTTTGTGATTTAGACCTCACTTGACCCCACTCCCAGAGGTCCACGGTGCAATGTTTTTTTTCACCACTGGGATGCTGACGGCGTTACCCGCCTACATTTTTCTCCTTTGGCGGCCCTCAGTAAATTTTTGGGTTCCTAAATTGTCCCTCAGCTGTCAAAACTTTGAGAACCCCTGTTGTAGACCAACTTCGGAAAACTGTAGTTCCACCATAGAAACGCTAGAGGTCAGCAATACTCCCCGTCGCGCAATGACGTCGGTTAGGAAAAGTGGAGTCGAATTCATTTTAAACAGCGCTGTCTTTTACTATGTTTGAAAGGAAGCACATTTTCATCTCTCCATGGCCCGATGACGTTTTCCACAAAGGTTAAGTAAAGGATAGGAGATTTGACTATTCGTAGAGGAATAGGGACACAGCTAAGCTAAGGAGTCTCACCGCGTCCCCCATCTTATCGTCACGTGACAGCACTTGGACGTTGGATGTCCATGTCCTACAGGCTGCAGCGAGACCTTACTCAGTGGGACCGGCCAAAAGGGGGCGTTCCTCCGTGAAATGCCGCAAGAAGGATGGGTGATTTACAACTTACGACTGGGACGTACCGGCGTACCATACAAATGGATACCATTACAATAACAATTACTAGCCAATGAGAAAGGGGAAAGCAATAAGTGCTGCAAGCCAGGAAATTATGTCGTGCGACCATAAGAGACCCATATCCCTGCCATATGCAGCACCAATTATTAACCACCAAGCGGCGCCAGAGTAGAAGTAGAGAGCAGAGATCCACAGTGTTGTTTTTCATTGCGGCGGTAGTGCAAGCTCATTTGTCTCCGTCAGTTAATGTTGTCTAGATAGAAGTTGGCCGATAGACCATCAGCCAACTGTGTCGATCACAGTTGCATCTTCTAATTATGGTGAACATTGCGAGTGAATTTATAATAGGCTACATGAGTCAAATAACATTTCACTGAGATGTTTTGCTCAAACTTGCACTGCCTCCATGAACATGAAGTTTTTACATTTTTTATTCTGAAACAGAAATTTACATTTCTGTTTCAGAATAATATAATATTATTTTACGGTTTCCAAATCCCCTCCAGGGGGCACTGTGTCACTTGGGAGCGGGGGTGAGAGAGAGAGAGAGAGAGAGAGAAGAGAGAGAGAGAGAGAGAGAGAGAGAGAGAGAGAGAGAGAGAGAGAGAGAGAGAGAGAGAGAGAGAGAGAGAGAGAGAGAGAGAGAGAGAGAGAGAGAGAGAGAGAGAGAGAGAGAGAGAGAGAGAGAGAGAGAGAGAGAGAGAGAGAGAGAGAGAGAGAGAGAGAGAGAGAGAGAGAGAGAGAGAGAGAGAGAGAGAGAGAGAGAGGTGGGGTGATAAATTCCAGACCATTCTATTTTTATACCGCTGTGAAATTCTCATAACAGAGAAGCGGTCTATTCTTCATATTCAAACTCGGCTGGTGTAACATCTACCGAATTGACTCCCGACTGTCTTTCATCATGGTACCTTTTCCACGAAAACCAACCGCGATAGACAGAGACAGCCTATATTTGTTTTCCTAGACAAAGCTCTCTTCCAAGTGCTATAAAGGCCAGAACGCTAATTGCATGCAAATACGCCAACCTAAGCATCCCCTTCTTGGTTTTTATTACACTATTCATTGCATTTATACGGTACCATTCACTCGATCTCGTTTTGTTAGTTCAAAAATATTGACCGCTCATCTGAGATTAGAACCCGCTCTCACATTACATTTTTAAAAAAGCACAAATCAACACATGAATATCAATCGGCACGTGTGGGTGTAGGCTATTATACCTTGTATAATATCTTAAACAACGAAGTGTTCTTCATATTTTTAAGGCTTAATGCAAAGGAAAAGCCCTTCAATAACTTGAGGCAAAAGTTTTAATTTCTCCACTTAAAACATTTTATTACAGACAAAAGAAATAGAAAAAATAAGTTTGTGACGTAATGATCTATCGCTTGCACACCGGATGTGCCAACAAGTGATGTAAAAATATTTATTATTCAATAACCATGTTATCTTATCTAATTCATAACGATAATAATAATAATAATAATAATAATAATTACGAACCCTGATGAAGAATAAGCCAAAACATTACTTCATATCACTTATAAATAGATGTAAAACCTGCAACCAAATATCCAAATTAAATAGAATGTCAATATTG